>NC_134860.1:95332179-95497179 GCF_049852395.1 Peromyscus maniculatus bairdii
CCAGTATACAATCCTTATCTAAGATATACTCACTCAAAGAGAAAAGAGACAACAAAACAAAACAAAATCCTGTCCTCCTCTTTGAAAATGTGACAGTCTTAGTGGGAAAATGCACAATAATTAAAGAGCAAAATAAGCATTATAGTTTATCCTTCCAAAATAGTTTTTTAAAAACTTAAATTTTAAAAAGCATGCTATTAAGTCAAAGAAGAATTTTAAAATAAGATTAAAAAAATACAGCTCAAAAAACTCCATGCATCATAAAGCAATTTATAAGACACCACCATTGAAAATATAAAGCTTTTCAAAATATTATCAAGAA
This sequence comes from Peromyscus maniculatus bairdii, assembly GCF_049852395.1. Classification (NCBI taxonomy): domain Eukaryota; kingdom Metazoa; phylum Chordata; class Mammalia; order Rodentia; family Cricetidae; genus Peromyscus; species Peromyscus maniculatus. The sequence continues at coordinate 95,332,502 of NC_134860.1, forward strand.
GTAAAATTCTAAGAACTCTTCTATGTGTAATGTAGCTTAAATCATTTTTATTTGCATGGTTCTAAATAGACAGTCATGTGCTCAACAATGTGATTTGCAACTTTGTAAGCCACAAAGATTATCCCAACTCACATGAAACATTTTTTGACCTGCAATTTACTTAGCAGTTCCATGGGCTGTCTAATGAACTAAAAAAATTATCGTTATTACTAGGCGCACAGGAGTACAGGCTTCCTGGCACACACTGTTGATTTGATACCCTCTGTGATGACAGGGTATGGTTCACCAGCTTGGTTAAACAGCACATCAGCAGCCGTGATCTGTGATCAATCTCATTCCTGGTAGTCTTGCTCCCCAAAGAGTCATTATTGAGAATAAAGTGAGGAAAGGCTATCAGAGGGAATCATTGGATTGCTGACTTAAAAAAATAAGGTAATGAACAAGAGTCTGAGAAAAATAAGTGTTTATATCCTTATTACAACAATGAATAGGGGTCAGTTAAGATGTTGGGAAATGACAATGTATTTTAATATTCAATATTCATTCATATTATCATACATTACTAAAGAACAGAACATTGTGCTGATATATTAAGATGGAACTTCCATTTGGATAATATATTCACTTTCAAGAATCAATTAAAAGAAACATATATGGTAACAGAATGTTGATTTCTAATAGTTTATACCTGGACATAATTGAAAACAGTTCTGACAAAAATACTATTCTCAAGATTAACATATAAATGTTTGCACTGTTGTTCTCTATAAAAGAATGGAAAATCAGCAATGTAAGTATAATAAAAAAACTCTAGAACTTTTACTTATATTCAAAATGATTTACTTGGTATAAATATAATTTATTTCTTTTGCAATTGCATAGATATAGAATGTTGATATTCATGCCTTACAAGGTACAATGACTGGAACTAATCTGGTTCCCACATAAATTTACTTGTATGATCTTTATTATCTTAAAGAAAACTTGTTGGGTAATGTTATAATTTTTTAAAAAAAAAATTGAGATAGTGTCTTACAATGTAGACCAGACTGGCCTTGAACTCACAGATATCTGAATGTCTTTGCCAACTGAGTTTTGGGACTAAGGGCATGTATCACCACGTATGGCTAAAAATGCTATAGTAATGAAAAATCCCCTTATTTAAATTTTACAACATTTCAGTGTTCTCTCATTACTTTTCAAAGCAACCCGGGGGTAGTCTGTACCATTTTACTCAGGATGAAAAAGATTCTTTCAACAATTATCTGATGTGTCTAAAGTAATAACAGTTATAAGTTTTGGACTAAAATATTGGGAGTTTGTCTTCATCTTTTATCTTATTAATCACTACGCAATTTTACTTCCCTCAAAACATTTCTTCAAATGTCCAGATATTTCCTTTTATTTCCAGAGAGAATTTGCTTCTGTTTCTCACATGTGTGACAGGATAATTTTATAAAAAGTGATTTCACTTTATCCACTTGTTTTGTGTTTTGGAATCAAGTTAGTTACTGTAAACAGCAAGTTACAAAAAGTCTTTACTGAATTTCACAAATCTGGCTCAAGGATTAGGTAAATTCAATAGTTCAATGTTGTTATCAGAATTTCAGGTTCTTTCAATATTTGTTTCTACCCCATCTCTACATGTCAATTTCAATTTCACACTCAGATTCAAAAAAATGATTATATGTATAAATTCTATATGCAATAGTCAGAAAAAGGAGGCCTTTTGCAGGATCTCTTAGAACATCCCTCATATATCTGTAACTGTTGTGTGACACTGTACCTTAGGAGACATGAATAAATGTCCATCAGTCCCCAGATAGGGAACCAGTGAAGACTGAAGTAAGAACATCACCGAAGTCAAACCTGGTGAACCAATGAATGTTGTAGGAATTACTTACAGGAGTATTTATGAGGAGTTTTAGGAATGTAATGATTCAAAGACAGCTGTGTCACTGAAAGACCACCCCACCATGGGCTCATGAAAGCTGCAACTCTGGAGCACACTGCACAACCTACAGGCACCAAAACAGATCAGATAATGTCGTTTCAGGACAGTTTAGTTCCTGTGAGCCTCTTTAAAACAGCTCAGCTGATCTCTTGTACAGCTTTGCTAACTTGAGAGAGAATATCTCTTGCTTTTTATATGTGCTTAGGGATGGTAGGATCTAGTGAATTTGATTGGTTTCAGCAACTTCCTGAAGCTATTTGAGTTGTTTACTTCCTGAGCTTAAAAGCTTCCCTCTAGGATACAATGTTTTGCCACCATTTTAACATCTGTAATCACCTCCCCTTTAGTATCTTCTATCTTAATGAGGTTCCTTCACTGCACAATGGTGACCAAGGTTTGTTTTTTCTTCACCTTCAACAGTCCAAACAAAGAATAATATAAGCAGTATGGTTAGATAGGCTGGTATAATCTGCTTCTTATGTAAATGAATGAGACTACCTTTCCAAAAGAACTGAACCACTTTGGAACAAGCAATTTTCAGGAAAAAATCTTCGAGACTACTTTACGAAGGAGAAGGGGTGGTAATGAAGGTGTAGAAGATGGGTGATAAACAGTAGTGTGTGATGCAGAATATTACAGATTGCATTTAAATGAAATACTTTCCATGTTCTAATGTCATTCCCTCTCGTATAAAGTAGATGTATAACAATCATTACTTTCTAGAATAAGTTTTGAGGTTAAAATGTGTTAAAAGGTAAAAGTAGCAAAATTAATGCCTTGTCCATATCAGAACATCAGTACTTAGAAATTCTTAATTTATGCTTTCAAAAATTATATATATATATATATATATATATATATATATATATATATATATATATTAGAGAGTTCTAGTTTAGAGCTGAATATATAAAGTGGCAAGAAACCACCACTGAATTCTTTCAACATTAAAATGTTTGAATAAACAGAAAAATCAACTTTTTGGGGATGTTTCAGAAAATAGAATTCACAAAGCAAATCACTATTCCCCACATTCAAGAGAAAAGCAGGCAAATCCAGAGACTCAGAACTTATCAAATCAAGACTCATACAGAGTAAGCTCTGACAGAATCTGTGGATCTGATAAAATCCTGAACAAAAACTTGTAAGTTATAGACTCTCGATATAGACAAGCTTGAGAATTTTTTTTAAAGTATACAAAAACTCTGCTCAACACTTGGTCATAAGACATCCACATTTTTATGACTTTTTTTAACTTGCAAGTTCTCTTCTTTTGGAGAACAATATCTTATTCTGTTTGGTACAAGAAAGGCTGCTGTTTAGCTGTTTTCTTGGAGGCTCCTTAAGACATGCAAAGTATAGAAAGCTAATAAATTTCAGCAAGCAGCCGGGTGGTGGTGGCACACGCCTTTAATCCCAGCACTTGGGAGTCAGAGCCAGGCGGATCTCTGTGAGTTCGAGGCCAGCCTGGGCTAACAAGTGAGTTCCAGGAAACCCTGTCTCGAAAAACCCAAAAAAAAAAAAATATTTCAGCAAGCACCCAAAATTTATACATTTCACAGGTTTTTTAAATATAACCTTTCCTCAAGATTATATAAGCTGAATGATTATTAGGATGGAGAGATTCTCTAAAAATCTGAATTACTTGGAGTCCACACCAGGATCTCCAGAGATGAATCTTTCATGAGTAGTTACTCATGTTGGAATGGAGTTTTCAACAATGTGTGCTATCTAGATTGACTGGACTTTTATAAATGTTTCCTGTGGAAAAACCAGGTGCCACAACTGGTTCACAATGTGGGACATAATGGGAGCAATGATGAATTGAGGAGCTGTAGTTTTCTTTTCTTTTCAGTGTATATTAAGACCTACAAATGAGTTGATCCATGTGAAGGCTGAGCATCCTGGACAATACAACAAATTCTGATAGAACTATTTTGAGATGTTTGTACACTGTGTGAAGATGTATTGCTGTGGTTGGTATAATAAAAATGAACAGCCAGTCATTAGGCAGGAGGTATAGGTGGGACTTTTGGGCAGAGAGAAAGAAACTGGGAGGAGGAATCCAGGTGCTCCATTTCGCCAGCAGACTGGGAGCAAGTTGGATGTGCTGTTCTAAGAAGAGGTAACCAAGTCTCCAGGACTAAGACTCTGGGTCATTATTTGCAGGCTATTGGTCCAAAGATAGTCCAACAGGAAGGCTTGCTACATAGAACTACTTTTCCCCTTGTGGTAAAGGGGGTTGTGTATAGTGGTGGTTTCATGCTCCCTAGAATAAGTAATGAAACATGTAAATGAGGCCAATCTCTTTGGCAGTATAAAATCCTTGTTGAAACACAGAGTAATAATCTTCTTCTGTTTGATATGAAGTGGCACAACTTCTTGATCAATAGGTCCATTACACACACACACACACACACACACACACACACACACACACACACACACACACGGATGCTCCATGAATTACTGGTGAACTAGAGGACGTATTATGATACTTGAGTAATACATATGGGACTGGATTGTGAGCAGGCAGTGGCATCTGCTTTATGGATTTTGTTGTGATTAGTAAAACATAAATTTTAGGCTTGGCTGTCCTCTCAGAAAGAACTTGTCCATACAAGGAGGAATTGAAATGGGAAAAGGATATGGAGATTTGTCTGTTGTGTAACTTTCTGAACTGACAGAGAAAGTGAACAAATGGAGATTGAAATGGATGTTATCTAAGTTAGGATTTGTTTTGCTGTGATAAAACACTATTACTCTACTGCTAATGACCCACGCACTTCAGAAACAGAGACTTGAGACCTGTGAATTGCAACTTACCTGAATGTCCCCTCACTGGGGACTGGCTTTCATGATACCAGAAGGTGCCATGCAAGTTCCCAAAGGAGGGAGGCAATCAATAGTCCCACCAAGAAATGATGACTATGAACCACATCAGTGACCAAAATGGCATAGTAAGTGAGTGCGGTAGTGGCCCACAGACCTTGGTAGTCACCAGCAGCTCTCTAATTGGATTTAATACCCTCTCAACAGGAGAGATACCATACCTGGTACTGGAAACCTGGGTAACTAAAGAGTGATAGTGAAATGATGATTGATGGAGGAGGATCTTCAACCACCAACTTCCTCAACCAGAACAATCCTCAACAACATTTCCCACTGGCTCTCACACTCTTTCTGTCTCTATTCTACAGGGTTCTCTGAGATCTGAGAAGAGGAATTTGATGGAGATATCCCATTTAGAGTTGTGGTGTCCAAGAACTCTCTTGCACATAATGTCTGGCTGTGGGTCTCTCTGCATCTGTTAACATCTGCTGCAGAAGGAAGCTTCTCTAATGATGACTGAATAAGGCAGTGATCTATTTCTCTGCCTGCTCAGCAGGTATGTTCTTTAGTTAGAATTTCTTCAAGCTGGAAAGATGCAAGACTAGGGGAAATTTAGATCTGTGCTAAAAGAGCCTTCCCTGGGACCCCAACATTTGGAACCCTTGAAGAGAATCAGAGAGTTTGGACAAAGATAGCATGCTAAAAGTGATAAAGTACATACCTCTGATTGAGTTTTAATAAAGGGGAAGTGAAAATCCATGTTTCAATATATAGATTTGGCCTTAATAATTTCCCAATAGAGAAAAAATGATGACAATCAGAGAACATCATGTGCCTAAATGAATGGGAGAAACTGTATTATACAAGCAATGATTTTCAAAAATGAATAAATAAAAAGAAGAACCTCCCCCCACCCAGCTGTAGAGTTGCCATACCTGGGAGTGGGTGACAAAATGGGATCCATCTGAAAGCTTTAGAAACAGAACAACTGGATAATGTAACTACTTCTCAGTTTCTCCTGAGTCGTCCATGATCCTGTAAGTAACCCCGTGCCTTACTCCTATAAGGAACATGCTACCCCCTCCAGCACCCCTCCCCCCCAAAAATAAATCACTCTTTCACTGTTTAGAGTTGAGTGGAATCCTGTAATCCTTTCTTTTTTTCTGTCATGAGTTCCCTATCTAGAAGGTCCAAGTTCATGTCTTCCCAGAAGAATTGCCACAATAGGGAAATAGTAATTCTTTGAAACATAGTAATAAATTCCATTGTTTAAAAAAAAAGAGAGAGAAAACAAAACAACCTGTAAGAAAAAAAAACATTTTTACCAGACTACACACATTATGCTTGCCTTTTATTCTTTCTTTCTTCCCATTTTTAAAATATGAAACATAAACAGCCTGAGGGAGGGAAAAATGTCTGAATCCAGTTCACTCTGGCATCTTGAACTTTCTAAGGTGCGAAAGGACAGGACCCATGAAGCATGTGTGTATTTCATTCTCCAGAGGCAAAGTTCACTAGAAAACTGAGAATGAACCATAGGATCACAAGATGCTCCCTGACCACTTAAATATAGGCACTGCATTAATACTGGTCTACTTTCAGAATTTATCATACCCAATACGTCACATCTAGCTGTCAAAAAAAAAATCACTAGGATGCACATTAGAGGCCACAATACAAGAGTTTGAAGAGAAAGCACAAGCATAAGAAAGTAAGCTCAGGTGTGTCAGGAACGTTGTGTAGTTAGAGTTTTTCTCTCCGGGCTCCCACCAAGCCCCAGCAGTCCCGTCCCCCCCCACCGCCGCCGCCGCCGCCCACTTATAAAGTAAACACACAGACTCTTTTTTTTTTGGGGGGGGTTTCAAGACAGGGTTTCTCTGCATAGTTTTGCACCTTTCCTGGATCTCGCTCTGTTGACCAGGCTGGCCTCAAACTCACAAAGATCTTCCTGCCTCTGCCTCCTGAGTGCTGGGATTAAAGGTGTGTGCCACCACCACCCCGGCTAAATAAACACACACTTTTATATTATTTAAACTGTTTGGCCTAATGGTTCAGGCTTCTAGCTAGCTGTTCTTATATCTTAAATTAACCTATTTCTATTAATCTATAGGTTGCCATGTGGCTTGTGGCTTACCAGTATCTTAACATCTCATGGCGGTGGCTAGCAGCATCTCTCTCTCTCTCTCTCTCTCTCTCTCTCTCTCTGCCTTCCTGTTCCTAGAATTCTCTGCTTGTCACGCTTGTACTTCTTGCCTGGCTACTGGCCAATCCGCATTTTATTTATACAGACCAATATCCACAGCACTTCCCCTTTTCTTTTTTTCAAAAAGGAAGATTTTAACTTTCACATAGTAAAATTACATATAACAGAACAATTATCAAGCAATAATTACAGTTACAATATCTAGTCTATTTATAATATCTAGTCTATTTGCATTTGGCAAAATTAAAGAAGATATCCTATCTATCCTATATTTGTGAGTCTAAGGTTTCATATCTAATTTATCTTTTATCATAACTAATGAAAATTATAACTGTCTAGTCTTCGACTACATCAAAGACCTCAGAAAGATATAATATTGCCTGAGAAATGGGAGAAGGACACAAGCAACTTTTGGGAGTTTTGTGAAGAAGATAAACTCCATATAGAGTGTCTTTGATGCCCATCCTCCTCTCTGAAGTAAATCAGTGCTACCAGGAGCAGACATGTCTCACTGTTCAGAAAGTCTAAATTTTTAAAACATTTTAAATGCCATATTCTGTAGGCCTTTGAAGTGTTTGAAGAATACCTATCTATCTGAAATATGTCTATATATACCTAGAAAACTTAAGTAACATGGCTACAATTTTGACTATCATAGAAGACTATTAATCTGTATTTCTTAATTATCCATTACAACCTAAATGAGTTACATAAACATATCACCTCAAACAAGAGTAGAAATATACATACAGTATAACAAATTTAACTTTAAATTTGTATCAATAAACGAAAATCCATAGCAATATAAAACATTTTTAAACAAGTTGTTGCTCTTTAAAAGTAGGTTCAATAATCTACCCCTTTATCTTATCATATCTATGTCCTATATATCTATGTCATATCCCCCTTTCTTCTTTAGAAAGAGATCACATTTATAAACAACCTGATTTAAATAAAAAAAAATTGTTTGTTTTTTTTTTCTGTCCCACATCAGAGGTCTCTTCTGATATGAGACAAAAGAATCTCTCAACCTTTTCTTTCAGGAATATGCTTGGGTTTAGAGAAGGAGTGAACCAATTCCATCTCCAAAGCCAGCTTGTTATATTTGGGAATTTGGGTGTAGCTTCTCTTACTACTTCCTGCTGGAGGGGGGCGCTGTATCTTATGGGGACAGAAAGAAAATTTTAGGATTATGGAGTAGTCCGTGAGGGTGTATTGTCTGAGCCAGTTGCCTTGAAACCATTCTGGATGTTGGATCATCTAGGCCATGGTGTCATTGGAGACCTTTCAGGGGGTCTTAGCTGGTCAAACCTGATGGATCTTAATCTGGAACAAATCCATAGCATCTGGCTTTCTGTGGAAACAAAAACAGAGTCTCCTTTCCAAAGCAACATATCCTTAGATCCAAATTTTGAAGTCAAGGTATCTTTAAAATATACATATTGGCTTAACTTGATAGTTTTTACCATCAAATGTTTTTCTGCAGTTAAAAATCCCAAAGACAACACAATCCAGATTTTCTGTGTAATATCCATCTTTGCGTGGCTTATTTTTATACTACCTTTCCTGTCTCTTTAAAGACTTTATTTTTAAAAACTATCTATTTTTGTATATCTGAATATATTCCCTTTTCTCTCTCTTTCAAGCCTACATATATTTTACACACATTTTTAAACTATTCCACCTGAATCTGTGTTTTTGTGAACCTATTGGTTTAACCTGCAGCATTCTAAGACTGAAAAGGCTGCTGTGGCTGCTGGCTCCGCCCACCTCAGCTTCCCAACATGTCGGTGGTAGTTTACCATCAACTCTGGGAGCCATCAACTCTTAGAAACCCATTATAGTGGGTCTATGCTTTTATCAAGCAGCTTGTAGCCCAGAAACCTCTTTTTTGTTTGTTTGTTTGTTTGTTTTGTTGTTGTTGTTTTGTACTAGCAAAGACTAAATCTACCATGCAGCATACTGTGCCACTTGTAGATGCATCATTCCCACCATACTGAAGGTCAAGCACACTCTCCACAAACTGGCCATATAGTAGTTCAAGCCCGCAGGCTGCTGCTAACTTAAGAGAGACAACGAAACTAGGAAGCTGTTTTTAGTTCCATTTTAGAATCTTTTTTTTTTTTTTTTTTTTTTTTTTTTTACGTTTTCTCAGGTTTTAAGTGGAAATTCCTGCCCCACGTTCTGGCACCATTTGTAGCTAGAGTTTTTCTCTTCAGGCTCCCACCAAGCCCCAGCAGTCCCGCTGCCAACTTTTAAAATCAACACACACTCTTTTTTTTTTTTTGGTTTTTTCGAGACAGGGTTTCTCTGTGTAGCTTTGCGCCTTTTCCTGGAGCTCACTTGGTAGCCCAGGCTGGCCTCGAACTCACAGAGATCCACCTGCCTCTGCCTCCCGAGTGCTGGGATTAAAGGCGTGCGCCACCAACGCCCGGCAACACACACTCTTATATTATTTAAATTGTTTGGCCTAATGGCTCAGGCTTCTAGCTACCTATTCTTATATCTTAAATTAACCCATTTCTATTAATCTGTAAGTTGCCACGTGGCTCATGGCTTACTGGTATCTTAGCATCTCATGGCAGCGTCTGGCAGCATCTCTCTTTTAGCCTTCCTGTTTCCAGAATTCTTTTCTCTGCTTGTCCCAATTATACTTCCTGCCTGGCTACTGGCCAATCAGCATTTTATTTATACAGAGCGATATCCACAGCAACGTTGGACTTGTCAGACCAAGAACTTTAAATAACTATGATTATCATGCTATGAGCTCTAACAGATAACATACATAGCTTGCAACAACTGGGCAATTGGCAGAAGAGAGATGAACATTGCAGATTTGAAAATGCTATACCAACATACTTCCCTTGGTGAATGAATAGGCTGTAGAAAATGGGATATTCCTCGGTGTTAAAAGGAAGTGAGCTGTTGAATGACAAAAGGACATAAACGAAACTTAAGAGCATGTTATCAAGTGAATGGAAGCAGTTTGTGTACTGAGTCCAACTACACATTATGAAAAAGGTAGAACTACAGAGACAGTAAAAAGATCCGTGGTTGTCAGAGATTAGACAGAAGTAGAGATAAATAGGTAGAATGCAGAAGGGTTTGAGAGCAATGGAAATACCATATAGTGCAGAAATGAAGGATATGTGTCATTATATATTTGTCAAAATTCCTAGACTGCACAGCATCACAAGTGTATACTGTACACTTAATATGTAATCTCTGAAATTCTGATGATGATGATGATATATCAAAAAGCCTTAGCATCCATCATGAGTATAAACCTAATTGCAAATTTTGACAGCTGATGAGGTATGCCTATGTAGGAGCAAATCAACGGTATATAAAAGAAAGATCTTTGATTCCAATTAATTTTTCTGCTTCAGAAAATATAGTCTGTTTAGATATGCTTACAAAATACATATGAAAAATTAAAGAATGTCTTTTGGATTCCATTACAATACAGTATAAGTTTCATCTTGGGGTCTTTTGTTTGATAATGCAAGAAAGTTTCAATGACCAAGTCATTATGTGTTATAATAAGATTTACTAACTTTTATAAATTTCATCATAACTTTAGAAAATACCATTTGAGCTGCTAAACTTGATATGCAACAAATGTACTGAAAAATTTTATTACCCTTGCTTTAATTCGGATAGTTTCTACTTATTTTCACTTGCTTGAAACAATGGAATGGCAAATGAGACAGGCCTAATAACTGCCTGCAAAAATTATATAATGGCAAGGTGACAGACTTTAAATAGATAATTACACAATTGCTAAATTTCCCAGTAACTGCTAGTAAAAAAAAAAAAATAGGAGGGAAATTCAGCTCATAGTTTAGGGTGGCAGATCTTGTCTCGTGGAATCTGGTCCCTGATATTTGGGTAGAGGTGCAAGTGTTGAGGATAATTCCTTGGATGTATGTAGATAGAAGAGGGAGGGATATAGAAAGATTTTGAAAAAGTCAATGTCTTATAACAGAAATAAGTCCAAGAGACAGGACTAGCAAGACAATAAATAAAATGGAAAGATTCACTTGTACAGTAAGGAAGAAGTGGTTACCCTGTTAAACAGCAGTTTATTAAGCATTATTTTTAAACATTGGTATGGTGTATTATTACTATATGGGAATTTAGTTAAGAGGCACACAAAATGTAAGCAGTTTTCTCAGTAGAGCCACAAAAGCATTGAAGGGATAGATGGGAGCTGGATGCGCCAAAGGTGGAGTAGCAAGGTGGACTGTGCTGTGTGAAATCTGAAGTTCTCTTAACTATTTATGAGGTAGGTAGCAGAGTTATGGGGTGAATCTCTTCTTGCTCCTACGTACAGGCTGCTGTATCTTCCATTTAGGGTATTTCCTCCCATGATCCTCTAGAAAAGCCCACAAGTGGAAGGAGTTCAAATGATGTTATAATGAAGCCTTGGTCCTTTGAGACTCTATCTCCTTCATTAGTGCAAATGAGTGGCAAATGTGTGGGCGGCTCAGTTTTGACACAGCAGGAACAACCTATTTGCCACCTCAAGGGCATTTAACTACCAAAGGGCTTTCTTACTTTAGGAGACACAATTACCATGACAGAGCTGTAGATTTCCTACTTACCTCCTATCTCACTGTCTTTTTGGAGGCAACTGAAGTTTCTTTGATGAATTTCAGAACTGCCATTTGAGACATTTTGTTATTTTTAACATTGATGTTGTCCACTGAAAACTGTCACCAGGGTTTTGTAATACCTATCAGACATAAAATCAGAAACAGGTTTTAGATTGTATGTAGGATCCCTTCCTTCCCAGTCCATAGGTAATGTCTATCTTCTACCTAACAGACTATCATGGTCCTTTAGGTAAGAGAAAATAAGAAAATAGTATTCTGATCTAATGTTTTTGTTTATTTGTTGCTTGGCTTTGTTTGGTATGCTTGTTTCAAAATGAAATGGGACTTTAAATATATATTAGTGAAATAAGGTTTATTTTAGTTTACAGTTTGAAGACACAGTCACCATGGTAAGGAACACATGCTGGTCACATTGTGTCCACAATTTGCAGACATGATGGAGGGGTACTAGTCAAAATTGTAGTTTATGGGAGAAAAAATTTAATATAGAATTAAGGATAATAAACAGAGAAATGCATAGGGAAAGAAAAAGGTGCACAACCAAGACAACTCTTAGGAGTTGTGCATGAATGTCTTAGAAATATCTGTATATATGAGTTTTGACATTACATTGTTCAAAAGATCTATAAAGACCACCATTCTTTGTCTGTGAGGTCAGTGCATGGTTTCAGAGGTGTACTGGATATGATTCCAGGATGAAAATTTAAACCTTAAGTGTAAAGCATAGAAGGAATCCTTGCTATAGAAGGTCACAGAGATTAGGGTGTCTTGACTGTAATCTAATTTTTGATGATACTTGTAAGATTCTCAAGAAGTTGCAGATTTACAGCTATGAAAGCAGTAACATTAAATTGGTCATATGTGCTCTGGCTTTAAGCATGATTTGATACAATTTAACATTCTTATTTTAAATGTAGATAAATTTATCACAGCTGATAATGCACTTTCAAAAATTTCTTCACTAGTGAACAGAGATCTACATGAACTCTGCCTATCTAGGGGAGGAAAATCTCATCCTAGTCGATCTAAAGAAGTCTCCAGAAGATTCATGCATGGACATTAGAGGATCACTACAGACATATACTGTTAAGAGAAGGTAGTATTATTTGGGACATCAAACTACATAGATAATCAACAGATAGATTGCTAAACCTGATTATAAGATAAGCACCGAGAGTCTGAGTGCCCCCCCCTTTTTTTAATCACAAGGTATCTGGTAATTTTAATGCTAATAAATCAATAGAACTTATGGCACATTCTAACAGAATTTTAATAAGTGTGTAAAGCTTGTAAGACTACTAAGGGTACATTTCTCAGCTATAAATATAGAAAGGGCATTTTATTTTAATAATAGCCCCCTGGTTCTAGATTATCAAATATTCTGTTTTGTATGATGTCTATTTTTATCTTAACTTTTGAGATTAATCATAAGACCCCTTGCACTGTTTAAAAACAAATCAAAATAAAGCAGTGGTTTATATGAAGGATGTGACAAAACGCAAAACAATTTCAAGGAAGAACCTAATGGTAAGACACATTAAAATAGTGAAGTTGTAAATGTTAAGTAAGTACAATTACATTAGCAATATATTAATCACTTTTCAAATGCTGGAGATTATGAGGTTCATCTGGTTCAAATCACCATATACCACTTCCTGATCCCCATATTTTCATGGCCCTATCATAATGCAAAATGAATTTAGTCCAGTTTTTAAAGTCTCCATAGTCTCTTTGTCTAAATACAATCTGAAAGTCCCAAGTCCTTTTTGATACTCAAGGCAATCTTTTAATTGTAAACTCTGTAAAATCAAAAGGCAAATTATATATCCCCTACATACAATAGTACCTAGTAGATATTACCACTCCGTACTGGGGCATAGAGAAGCAACATGAACCAAAGCAAGACCAAAGCCTAGCAAAGTAAACACCGTATCCTGTAGCTCCATTTCCAATGTCAAATGCTTCTACCCCTGCAGCTTTGCTGACTGCAGCCTACATCTCTTACTTAAGCCGACTCTGCTCTCTTGTGCATTACTTTTTGTAGGATATTCCATGGCCGTGTATCTCTATTGTCTTGGTATCTCTAATGCAATCCAGGTTTCACATCCACATGTTCAGGCAATGGCATCATAGGGCCTCCATGGGGCATTCCCCAATCTCATACCTGGCCTCACTGGCTTTCTGAAACTTTGGAGGAAGATGCTACAACTCCATTTACTCACTTTGCCTTTATGACTTCTAAACCCAGAACTATGTGGACAACATTGCTAAGTGAAAAATTCCTTAAACAATTCCCTTTCATAGACTGGAAGCCTAGCTGGGTGTGTTCTTGCTCTGAGGACCCCTTTCCCTTTATTTCACTTCAGATCAGGCCTCTCCCTAATCACCTTATATATTTCAAAACAAGATGTGGTGGCTGCATTTTAAGTTTCCTGGTGCTCTTTTTCTCTTCTACCTGTTCATTTTGTCTTTCTCTTTTTCCCCCCCAATAGCTGTTCTGCTTTTTAGATCTGCATAAGAGTGATTACTAATAATCACAAAACAGAGTCAACAGTAGGCTGGCTTGAAACCTTTTCCACCAAAGAATTTTTTCTATTATTTTTAAATTTAGCCTTAGGCAAGTTCTTAGGAGAAAGGCAGAAAAAAAATCACGTTATTTGGCAAAATTCCACAGGAATATGTCTCTAGCCCAGTTGCTGTCATTATTCCCCTCTGAAAACTCTTGAGCTGGGCTCTCACTGTCAGCGTGGATTTGAGCACTATTCTCTTTCAGCTTTCTACTAGAAATTCCCACCAAGCTCAGTTTACTACATTCAGCTGCATATCTGGTGAAAAGTTACCAAATTTTCCACATTCTCCCAAATTACAACATGGTCAAGTTCTTCACAGCAACAGAGCATACTCTCTGGTACCATCTTCTCTATTAGGGTTTTTATTTTTATTAAATTGTTTATTTGTGTAAGATGAATTGCTAAAAAAAACCTGGAGTTAGATATTGTGGTAAAAACTGAGAGATCAAAGAAACTGAAAGAAGCCAGCGACGTTCATACTGTTAGGAAATCCCCAGCCCAAGAAATAGCTGCCTCCTATATACTCACTCCTATAAACCTTTTTATACCTTGCCATTAAACTTCCTCTCTCTGCCCTGCTACATCACTTCCTGGTTTTGCCTAGCTCTATCCCTTCCTGTCTGACTGTATAGACCTCCAGACCTCTATGGTTAACTAGTACTGGGATTAAAGCCTGGCTCTAGTCCCAGTGTGGCCTTGAACTCAGAGATCCGGATGAATCTCTGCCTCCTAAGTGATAGGATTAAAGGCATGTGTTTCCATTGCCTCACTTCTATATTTGATATAGTGGCTGGCTTTTTCCTCTAATTTCCAGGCAAGTTTTATTGGAGTGCACAAATAAAATATCACCACATATTTGTTTGTTTGGTTTTTGAGACAGGGTCTCAATATGCAGCCCTGGCTGTTTTGGAACTCTACATGTAAAGCAGGTTGGCCTAGAACTACAGAGATCCACCAGCATAACCATCCCACGTGTTGGCATTAAAGACATGTGCCATCACTCCCAGCTTTGTATTAGAAGCTTTGTGTTTGCTGTATTAACCTTTGAACACCAAGGCAAATTATGAAAGGAAGGGTTTGTTTTAGGCTTACAGTTCCAGTGAGATGAGAGTTCATCAGCATCATAGCAGAAAAGTATGGCAATAGCCCATGATGATGGCTGGAACAGCTAATACTCATACCTGCAACTGTGAACGGGAAGCAGAAAGAAGGCAATGGTAATGGCATTTGGCTTTTGAAACCTCAAAATACATTTTAAGTCTTAGTGGCATATATCTCCCAGCAAGGCCAAACCTCTTAAGCCTCTCCAACTATCACCCCTAGCTAGGGACTAAATGTTCAAATGATAAATATAATGGGAGCCATCTCATTCAAATCACTACATGGATCCTTAGAAGATCATCATAACTTTTGCTACATAAAATTTGTCTTGCAATAATAATTCACTCTGTCTACTTTCATCCATGAAAATCATTTTAAATCTGAGTTACCTTTCCAAGTAGTACACAAATACATTATTAGGTCATTATTAGGGCAGTAGTATTGAATTGATTTGGTTTGTTACAGAAAGCGTTTGGGCAATCCACCAGAGTCACCAGTGGCTACCAGAGAAATCTGGGTCCTCTTTTGGTGTTTGGTCTGCAGGACTCATCATCCAAACATCTTTCAGAGGAAATATTTGTTCTCATGAATTATGGAGTTACCCAGCTGCTAGTGACATCTGAGACCAGGTCAGATCTCAAATTGCTTGTGGATTGAACATGAGATAGTTTCCTTATACACTCCCTCTGATCTTTTTTTATTGAATATGTATTCTGTTAGTCTTCATCACATTTTTCAATTTAGATGGGAGGTAATCAAAAAGGAACCCAGGATAAATTCTTCATTCAGAGTAGGTTGTTTGGATTAGAAAAGCCCCTTTGCAATTCAACATACCTAGTTTGGGTTTAGGTTCTGGTAAGCCAAAGATACAAAGAGAAGTGTTTCTGAGGAAAAGGTCGCATCAGCGTGTTCTTTGCCTTAGCCTGTGTCACAGCAACTGAAAGGTAAAAGCACATAGGGTGCAAGCACGTAGAATGCAGACAAGTGTGGAGTTGAGGAGTCTAAATTTGGAAAAGAACATTCTATCTCAACTAGAGAAAAACCTCCCTGCAGACATCAGCCAAAGAAGAAAGCATTAAGTCCCAATAGAACCTTCACCTCCATCCTACGTTCCAATCAAGGAGTCCAGCCTTAGTTGCAGCATGGACAGTAACTGGCTATTTGCTGATTGGGGTCTCTGTTTTCCCAAAGTTTCTCCCTGGGTTGCAATAGCAAATTCATATGAGCTTCATGGGTTTTGTCATCTAAGTAACCCTTTAGAATGTGGTAAACACACATGTCATGCAAAACAATGTGTCAGAATCCAAAGAAACTGCCATGTAAGTCTGTTATTGCCTTCTTAGTCTGACATAGGAAATATATCAACCTTATGGCATAATAGTCAATATCAGATCAGAGTCCTGTCTGAATCTCCCGTTTCATGATACTATTAACAATACAATAAGATGTAATCAAAAAGAAAAAGAAATTGGGAGAAGAGAATTGATATATGTGACTGATTGCCTGTGGCTCCAGAAAATCTAATAGGGACTCTGATCCCCTGTGGGCTCAATGGTGTCCATGAGGTTTTATAGGCGCTGCCATTTTGGGTTATGCCATGTGGTGTCTTCTGTAGTGGGAATCTTAAAGGTACTTTTTAATAAAATCAAACCTGAGGCCAGTTATTGGGGTGAATACTGGAAGATCAGAGAGACACAACAAGCCACAGCTAACTCCACAGGGCCAACTTCTCAGCTGATCTTGTTTCCTTAGACTGGAAGCTTCTGAGTACTCATCCAGAATGAATCTCAGCTGAACTGTGCTGCTCAAAGCCTAAAAGCTTAACCAGCCAAATGCTTAACCAGCCAAATGCTTCCAGTTTCTGGTCCTCACGCCTTATATACCTTTCTGCTTTCTACCATCACTCCCTGGGATTAAAGGCTCAGCTTTCTGGGATTAAAGGCGTGAGTTACCATACTTGGCTATATCCTTGAACACTTGGATTTCTGCCTCTGGAATGCTAGGATTAAAGGTGTGTGTGCCACCATTTTCTAGCCTTTGTATCTAGTGGCTATTCTGTCTCTGACCCCAGATAAGTTTATTAGGGTGCACAATATTTTGGGGAACACGATACCACCACAGGCTACCATCTTCATATGTCTCTTTTCTGGGAAAGAAACCCATATGGGAGAGGCAGACAGAATTGGAAGTATGCTCAATGTCCACAGATGGGGCTTTTGCTTTCCTCAAGGAAAAACTAGGAAGGAAAGTTTTTTATTCTGCCATTTTGTCCCATTTGCACATGGAGTGAGCTGAGATCACACAGAGTTTGACCTTCTGTGTCAGCAGGAAATCAAGTCCCTTAGAAACCAATTTATAAGAAATGTTTAACCTGGATTTAAAGGTACTGTAGGTATCTGCCATTTTTGTCTGGAGCCTGCTGAACTAAACATGGCACACCCCTCTGTCTGCTCTCCATCATCTCCCAAACCTCATCTATGTTATTCTCAGATCTCTGAGATTTCAGAATGATGTGCCCAAAAAGAAAAGATAGGTAGTTAAACAAAATTATTTATGTCCCACCACATGGCCATCACTAAGACATTGAAGAGAAAGACATCCCATATGCATTCAGTTTTCTCCCCTCATTCCCAAGGAAGGAGGCCTAGGAAGAAGGGTACCACAGCAAGAAGTTTATTGGCCTCGGGGAGGAAAGAAAGAAAAAAACCCAGAGAATGGGATGTTACCAGAATAACCAAATGGTAACTGATACAAAATGGAACCACCAGAATGACCTTATCTAAAGTTCTAGAGTATTGTCACTTCTTCCATCTTCAGAAAAAAAAAACAAAACAAAAACAAACAAACAAAAAAAACTTCTTTCACATGTCCCTATGTGGTTACCACGTACTACTAGCAATTTGGGGGAGTAACACTAGAGTTCCCATGTATTACAGGGGAAACTGAGGCTCACTCTTGGGCTTTCCAAACTTAATCTTTAATGAAAAAATTAAAACTTGATTCAAAAGAGAGCTCAAAAAATGTGTTTAGAGTTTTAAAGAAAATCCCTGAAGTTTCTTGGAAGAGAGAAATAGAGAGGAGAAAGAAAGAGGGCCATGATGTTTAATCTAAGCTGTATGGAAATCAGCCTTTTTGTGGGTAAGCAGCCACCTGGTTCGTGGTCAGAAGGCTTTAGAAAAGAGTGAAGCCCAAAGTCTTAGCAAACCCATGCTTAGGAAAGAGATAGAAAGAAGAAAATAAAAAATGCTTTAACTAAGTAATTCAGAAAAACTGGCCAACATAAGCTGTATGGCTACAGTCTGTACGTTATATATTTGACTTTATGAGACTGACAGTTAAAAGAAATATGATTTGTATTGAGGTGAAATAAAGACCTAGCAACAAGAGATGGAATATATTTTTAAAAGCTGCATTTGGGTGTCAAATGTCAAGGAGTGGGTGACCCTTCCTGTCCCTGGCGTCACATTTAGAATGGAGTCAACAAGAAACGAACCTGTGCACAGACTGACGGGAGACTTTCCAGGGATGTGTTATTTCGATGGGAAGACCCACTCTGCTGTGAGCGGCATTATCTATCTCACAGGGTTGACGAATAAAAGGAGTTCTGAACTAAACAGAAAAAGTGTGCAGAGCCTCAGCCTTTTTCCCTCTCCTGACTTTGAATACAATGTTATCAGCAACTTACCCTATTACCACCACACTTTCCCCACCATAATCGCCTGTACCCTCCAACCATCCGATGAAATAAACCCATGCTTCCTTAAGTTGTTTTGTTATTTAGTTTCTCCAGACAATTAAAAAAAAAAAAAAACTAACAAACTGTTTCTGGAAAGAAAATAATAGAAATCACAACAAAACACTTAGAAGTAGTTTTAAGTTCTGCAGATGGTATGAAATAAAAAAAGCTATTCTCTTGGTTATAATCATATTTTATGTACAAAATCTACTTTGAAATATTTTTGATACCTTTGTCTGAGATCTGGTGATAGAAGACAACTCAGATAACAGTAACTCAGGGCCATCCAGCATTAACTGCCTCTCATAAGCTTTGATTTGTGTGCAATATGAAATGCCTGAGGGAAGAGATCCTTGATGTCTGTATCTTAAATATGTAACCTTCTGAGAATCAAAGATCACTAGAGGGTATACTAGACCCTAAGGCTATCTGACTACATTTCCAGTGCTCTGGATATGGGATTTTAAGAAATAAAATAAATAAAAGTTAAAACAAATTGAATTATTTGCCTCCAAAGAGCTCCTTTTCTTTTAAGTCTGGTGGATTTTATTCTCTATAAATAATCAAGTCTGTTGTCTCAACATTTTGCCTCCTACCTTTTGTATAGTTAAGTAACAGTAGTGTCCATTATTTATAGAAGAAAAATTGTTTATCTAGATTATACATATATTATGTATGTTAGCAGTAATTATAAACTTACACAAAGTAATACATTTTATATTTAAAAAGCAATTTCAATTCCAGTGTGGTGACGCATGCTTTTAATTCCATCCAGCATTTATGCTGGAGGCAGAGGCAGGAGGATCTCTATTGTCATCAAAGCAAGTTCCTGGACAGCCAGCTACCCAGAGACACTCTGACTCAAGATATCAAAAATAAGTAATAAATAAATAAATAAGTAAATTAATAAACAGAAGAGCAATTTCAATGAAACTGAGTTACAGATCTGTTTTATATCACTAAAAATTACCCTGAAAAATCTACTCATATAATTTTTATTTAATTTAATTCATCGCATTTTCCTTTCATCTGACAGTATCAACATTACTAAAATAAACACACAAGAACAAAAACCCAAAGATAAAAAAGCAATTTGTATTTAAAATATTTCTCTTGACACAAAATATATGATCAGTTAGCATGGCAAATCCTCTTAGGAACTGAACTAGGAAAGTAGACATAATGTTAACAAAATTGTGAGTCTGAAATCACACAAATCAAGTTAGTGAGCATGCTTTATAAGTTTACTCTTTCACTTAGTCTCAAAGTTACTTTGACTTTGGAGTCATAGAATGAAATTATTCTTTTCTTGGTGAATCTTGGTGTTTTTAAACAAACCTTGTTTCCCTACACATACCAATAGTAACATTTTTGTATATGATTAAAAAACTATCACCCCTCCTTCAGTTAGAATTATCTCCTTTATGTATGAATATGGTTTGCTTCCCTGTGTGAAATGCCATCCCCTGTCTATTTATGGAAGTTCATCTGGCTATGGAACTTTATATTGCTTAAATATCATTAAAATTAAGAGAGTAAAATCAATAATTCTTTTTGTCACAGTTAGAATTCAAAAGTGCAAAGAAATGTTTTTTAAACTCTGTATTTTTGTAGATTGAGTCATAGTAATACTGACTATATACAATCTCCACAGATGTTAGGAAATAAACCTATTTTTATAAGAAAAAAATCACTTGAAAATTAGAAATTATCTTGAATGGAAAACATGAATTCTAAATAAACTATTATATAATTAGATTCAACAACACAATGTATGTCATAAACATGGCCTTATTTCATAAATGCAAAAAGAATTTAAAACCTTCAAAAAATTAAGGTGATTTATGATATTTATGATATAAAAATGTATGATCTTCTCAATGGATACATGAAAAATGTTTTTAAAGGTTTAACTGGGGCTAGTGACATGGCTCAGATAATAAAGGTGTTTTGCTGAAAGTGGAAGAAACAGTTTTCCTTAGGGAAGAGTCCCCAATTGTTTATTCAACACCAAGTGGCCCTGAAAGTATATTATTTTAAATGACACATTCTCAAACAATACTAACACATATGAGTAAATTAAAAATCATGGAATATGTATGTCTCAGCATCTGTATGTATTTCTTGTGCTTTGTCTTTGTCTTTATTTTTTGTTTAATTATTTTTTGTCCTAGATTTTTTTATATTATTATTATTATTATTATTATTATTATTATTATTGTCTTTAGAAGTCTCTGCAGTCTAATGAGAAAGAGTGTGACTTTAGCTGGGTCTGGGAAGTAGGGAAGATGCAGGAGGAGCTGAGGGGAGGAGAAATCATAAGCCAAATATATTCCATGAAAAAATGTATTTTCAATAAAAAAATATTATAACTCATATTCATAAAAACAGAACCTAAGCCATCCATGAAGAAGCCCAGACTCCAGATTTACTAAAAGCTTACAAAACTGTAGCTCTGTTGAATGAGTCAAGGGAAAGCAGGACGAAGCACTCAAGAGACTTACGAGAGTAATGACTCACAAAATAGAGAACAGCAATAAAGACAGACGATAGGAAGACAGAAAGAGATTCTGAAATTGACAAGTATAGGAACTGAAATAAAAAATCCACTGGAGGAGCTAAATATATACATATATTTGAGCTGGGAGGCAAAAGAATCAGTGACCCTGAAAATAAATCAGTTGAGATCATCTGTTTTGAAAAGAGGATATGTTAAAAAAGAATAAGGAAAATGAGCAGAGATGTATGGGAGAGAGTCACAGAGAGTCAACAGATGCACCGTATCAAAATCACTATGTCCAAGCATGTCAGAGACTGGCACGCAGAATGAAGGCCAAAACATCAACACCTTTTCCATTTGCCAGTAACTGAACCAAGTAAGAACAATTTATGCCCCCAGGAAACTGAAATGAATCATACTTAGAATTATTTGATATGACCTTTAAAGATAGCTAAATATTTTTTGCCAACCTCATACATTGTATCTTACATTTTTGAAAAAAGTGTTGTTGTTATAGATATTCCCAGGTTCTGGGGATATAAAATATAAGTAAAAAATTTCTGCTAAAATAAGTTGAGTAAATAAAAACAGAAACACGATTGATCTCCTAGAAAGTTGAGAAAAACTTTAAGCAATGTAGGATACTCAAAGGTTACAGTGCATTGAAACTTATTTGACCTGCTCCCCTCTCTGGTGCTATTTTTATGTGCCTTTAATAGCTATGTGATGATTTACAGAGGATAAAATATTAAATACGGATCTTGTCTATGTGTGGTTCCATGATAGTTTCAGTTTCTTTGAAACGGATAGTTTATTTGACTACTTTTTATTTAAAAATATAGAAAAACAAGAAAGCAGCTTTGACAATTCACTTCAAATTCAGAAACACAAAGCTAACCTTAAAAGACCACCTATTTTAAAATTACTCTTAAAAAGTTACAATTTTTGCACTTTATAAAGCTTATATTGGGTGCGATAAGATTACTGTCAAGTTATTTAGTTCTGTCTGGGGAGTGTTGACTTTACCCCAAAACAGCTTGTTAAATTGAATACAGTTTATTGACCATGGAAAGTGCTAAATTTTTTTTTCATCCATGACATTTATGTGTACTTTCTCCTCCCTAAATAAGTGTGTTAAACATAACCCAAAGTAAATTGTCAAATATAAAAATTTCCGTTTCTCTATAGCTCTCCTGGGTGCCATGATACCTCTTCATTTCACTGACTCCTGTATTGAAGATCAAGAATGTACATTTTAGAGGCATCAGTGAAAGGTCTACTGAAACAGGAGGGAAAAGAAAAAAGAAAAAGAAACCTTGTTAGTTTAGCTTGGTACATTTTCCAATAACCACCTCCTAAGTTTGAACTTAGAAGAATAACATTCAGATAAAAAAATAGAAAAAAAATATATTGCTAGTAAAAGATAGAAAAATAGTAGTCTAAGGGCCAATGTTTCAAGCTATTTTTTGGTTGTTTACATCTGTGGCTATGGTAACTGGCTCTAAGGGGACTGTGTATCTACCCACAACCAGAAGAGCACTTGAAAAAAAATGTGCACGATAAAGATTAGAAAGGTGGCTTAGCAGTTAAGAGTACTAACTACTCTTCTAGAGTACCTGCTTCAATTCTTAACACCACATGGGGGTTCACAACCATCTTTAACTCCATTTCCAGGATGTCTAACACATTCTTCAGGCCTCTGTGGGTACTGTATGCACATAAAAAAAGTAAAACAAACATATTTTAAATTAAAAAAATGTTCAAAATAGAAAAATTAAAATATGAGAAGTGAACTCTTCTTTCACTGGTTTTAGTTTATTTTCTTCTTTCTGGTTAAAAAAATACGGTATTTTTGGAGAGTTTAAGATATTCATGTTAGGAGCAAGAATACACTGTTACCACAATAGAACTAAAATACTTATATGGTAATACAGATAAAACTCAAGAAATAGCCTATGATTTCCAGGAAAATAAAACATTGCAAAATGTGTAAGTTTATGGTCTTAAATAATTCTCATTCCTTAACCTATGTTTGTACCACTTTTTCACATAGTGAAAATAATGTCTTCAAATCTCTGTATTAACAAAGAACCATCATTTCTTTCTAGTCTACTGTACTCAAGTGTCTACAAATCTCAGTCACAAATAAATCTATACCTGTTGACCACCATAACCTTCCAAATCATGGCCCAAGTGTAAGCACAGCAACATCCTACTGTGACTGATACTGCCCATGCTGTGTCTACTTCCAGACTGCCCTTCCCTATGTCTTATCCATTCTTTTAAAAACAGCTGTTTGAGTTTCAGGGAATATCTTATAGAATCCTCTTTCAATCATCCAAATATTGTACTCTTCTGTGTGCCTATGACTTCTGTCAATGACTTCAGACACAGTATATGAGAAGAAGAAAAGTCAAAAATACCAGGGTTGTTGCAGTGGAGAAAAAGAAATTATTCTTAAAAGCTCCTCCCTCCTCAGAACTTCATACTAACAGAAAAATTTTCAGGGTTTGTGTTCAACATTTCCTATTTCTTTTTCTCTTTCTGAAAGGCAAACGTCTTCATCCCTCCCATGGATATTCTGCTTCTGCAGCCTGAGCATGGTAAACTTTCATATTTATGTAGGACCACCATGAAATCAGTATTTACTGCTTTAAGTTTGACAGAATCTGGGCACTGTGCTAGGTGGTTGTTAGTTCAATGGTACAAGATTATCTCTACCAGGCATATCTTGTCCTTACAAAGCTAATAGGTGAAAAGCATTGGCACACATTCTCAAGAACAACAATAGTCTGTTTGTTTATCTATTGCCTGTGTTTTTATGGGTGCATTTGACTTTCTTAGGTTAGAGTTTCCCTTCTAGTGATTTCTGTAGGGCTGCATTTGTAGATAGGTATTGTGTAAATCTGGTTTCGTCTTGGAATGTCTTGTTCACTCTGTCTACAGTGACTAAAAATTTACTGAGTATAGTAGTAGTCTGGGCTGGCATCCATGGTCTCTTGGTGACTGCATTACATCTTCCCAGGACCTTCTGGCTTTGATAGTCTCCCTTGAGAAGTAGGGTGTTATTCCGATGTGTCTGCCTTTATAAGTCACTTGGCCTTTTTCCTTTGCTGTTCTTAGTATTCTTTCTTTCTTTCTTTTTACCTTAAAACAGTTTTTTTTTGGAATTTTTTTTTTATTTTACAATACTATTCAGTTCTACATAACAGCCACAGATTACCTTGTTCTTGGCTCAATCTGGGAGGAGGGGGGGACTGCACCTGCCTGCACTGAGTCTATCAGGTCGATCTCAGTCCTCAGTGGTGGCCTTGATCTCGAGGTGGTGGGGAAAGGGGTGGGCTGGGGGGAAGGGGAGAGGGGGCTGTTGCTAGAGTTTTCCGCCTTGCCCATAGTCAGGACAAATCTTTGTCACCCGCCAGTCCCACAGCTGCTCAGACCCAACCAAGTAAACACAGAGACTTATATTGCTTACAAACTGTATGGCTGTGGCAGGCTTCTTGCTAACTGTGCTTATAGTTTAAATTAGTCCATTTCCATAAATCTATACCTTGCCACGTGGCTGGTGGCCCACCGGCATCTTCACATGCTGCTGGTCATGGCGGCATCTGGCTGTCAGTCCTTCTGCCTTCCTGTCCTTTTATTTCCCCTCTCTGTTAGTCCCGCCTATCCTTCCTGCCTAGCCACAGCCGATCAGGTTTTATTTATTGATCAATCAGAACAACTTGATATACAGACCATCCCCCAGCACAGCCAAGTGCAGACCATCTCAGACACCTGCACTCAGGCCCATGGTCCTAATCATCCTCTATGCGGACCTGCTGGGTAACGCCACAAAGAACCCAAGAAGGGCTCCCACAGGACATACAGAACATCCCACAGCAGGGGGCATTAAGGGGGAGATCAAGAGAATATTCTTTCTTTATTCTGTATGTTTAGTGGTATAATAGATGAGCTCTCCATGAGTTAACCAGGGATGAGGAGGGGGCAATGGAGGTAGGGAATGGGAAATGTGGAGCTGAAAGTTTTCCTGTGTCTCACCTGGTCCAAGGTCAGGACAAATCCCTTTCACCTGCCAGTCCTGCAGCTGCTCTGACCCAAATAAAGACACACGGGCTTATATTAATTAAAACTGCTTGGCCATTAGCTCAGGCTCACTACTGAGTAGCTCTTACACTTAAACTCAGACCATTTCTGTTAATCTATATGTTTTGTGGATTTACCTGTGTGCCATTACATGCTCTCCCTAGATGGCAGGCTAGAGTCTCCTGACTCAGCCTTCCTCTTCCCAGAATTCTCCTTGTCTGCTTATCCCACATATACTTCCTGCCTGGCTACTGGCCAAGCAGCACTTTATTAAACCAGTATACAAAAGCATGTGGGTGACTGTCCAGGCAGCTGGCTGTTTCTGTCAACTCACGTGTTTTGGAAGTCACTTGTTTGCACTTCCTGTTTTAGTAGTATTATTTCCTTCTTGGGTCTCTGAGGGAGCTGAAGATTAGATAGTTATAGTTTTCCTTGTTAAGAATTTTAGAAAAGAAACTCACTAAGAGGTGTAAAGTGTATAACTTTGAAAGACATTATAAGATAGTTCTCTGTTAGTCATATAAGTTAGGATAGAAAGTGAATCAGGTACATTTTGGACTTACCAAAATAGGATAGATAATGGGATATTTTCCTTGACTTTGTCAAGCGCAAATGAACTAGACATTGTTCATGTATTTATTACTTGTATATATTGTATATAGTTATTGTACTTGTTGTATATAGTTTTTCTTATATTAGTTATAACTTTTTTTAATTTTTTATTTTTATTAGACAAAACAGGGAGAATGTGGTAATATTTTATTTGTATGTTAATAAATAAAGTTTGCCTGGAGATCAGAGGAAATAGCAAGCCGTTTTAAGTAAACACAAAAGTTAGGCAGTTAGGAAGTTAGACAGTTAGCACAGGCCCTTAATCCAATCACTTAGCAGGCAGGATCTCTGTATGTTCAAGGCCATACTAGGGAACAGAGCCAAGGGTGGTGACACATGCCTTTAATCCCAGTACCAACCACAGAGACCTGGAGGTCAGTACAGCCAAACAATGACAAGGAAGTGAGGTAGCTGGGCAGAACAGCAAGGCAATAAAAGCCTGGGTAGACAGGAAGTCGTGGCATTTTGGAAGTTGCAGAGCTGGCAAGGTTAGGTAGCTGGTGGCTTTCCCTATTTCCCTGATCTCTAAGGCTTTCACCTCTATATTTGGCTCTGTGTTTTATATTTAATAAGACTGCTTAGAAATTTGTCTACAGAGATGAAAACATAAGGGAATGGGATGGTCAAGCTGGAACAGGGACAGAGTGGGAGAGCAATGAAAGAGATAACATGATAGAGGGACACATCATGGGGATAGGGAGAAACTTGGTGCTAGGGAAGTTCCCATGAATTCCCAAGGATGACTCCAGCTTAGACTACTAGCAATAGTGGAGAAAGTACCTGAACTGGCCTACCCCAGTAATCAAATCAGTGAATACCCTGTCATCATAGAGCCTTTCTCCAGTAACTGATGGAAGCAGATGCACAGATCCACAGCCAAACACCAGGCCAAGCTCCAGGAGTCCAGATGAAGAGAAAGAAGAGGGATTCTATGAGCAAGGTCATCAACATCATGATAAGGAAACCTACATAAACAACCAAACCAAACTAGTAGGAACTCAAGAAATTTAGACCAACACGTGTGGATCCTCCATGGTACTATACTAGGCCCTCTGCATAAGCAAGACAGTTGTGTAGCTTGATCTGCTGAAGGGGCCCCTTGGCAGTCGGATTAGGATCCATCCCTGGAGCATGAGCCAGCTTTTTGGAGCCCACTACCTATGGTGGGACACCTTGCACAGCCTTGATGCAGGGAAAGGAGTTTGGACCCACCTCAGCTGAATGTAGCAGGCTCTGCTGACTCCCCATGGGAGGTCTTACCTTCTTGTAGAATGGAATGGGTTGTGGGTTGGTGGGGGAAGGCTGGCGGGACCTGAGAAGGGAAGAGTGGAAATCTGTGTTTGGTATGTAAAATGAATAAAAAAAAATTTCTTAAAAAAGAAAGAAAAAAGAGAAAGAACCACAATATACAGTAAACTGAAAAAAATATCACTCAAAACTTAAGAAAACTTATATACAGAAATAAGGGTGATTAGCCATAAAGTGCTTGCATACAATTAGCTTGTATTCCTTTAACTTTTCCCTTATTCTACAAAAGGGTCCTCCATGCCTAAGCCTCTTTAAAAGAAACCTGAGAAGTTTCAGTTTCCAAAGAACTTTAGGAGAAAATATTTGAGAAAAAAAAATGGGTTTTCCCAGAACGATCACATCTGTCCTATGTGTGACTGACAAAGTGAAAATATAAACTGCCAAGAGAATTATCAACATTATGAGAGAAAAGAGATCATGCAATCTGTGTGGGGTCCCATGTTTTACACTGTCCCAGGGTCCAAGCCATGGTCTACACTGGTTCACTGGTTCTTGCCCAGTGAGAGACCTTCTCAATGGGACTTGCCTCTCAAAGACCCCTTGGACAAGCATTCATATACTGATCTGAAATTCGTCCACAAGGCTCCCACCATTGTCTCAATGAAAATTTAAAAAAATAATAATGAAATGCAAGCTGATAAACCAAAAATGTATTGAAGGAAATAATATAAGAACTTTATATATTAGGTTATCTAAAGCACGGATTTACCTTAAAAACAGCCAACATCACAGTAATTATGTGAAATTGTCTACAAAAAAAAAGTCACTTAGATAGAAGAAAAAAGGGAGAGGAAGCTTGAGTGAAGGAGGGACAAAGGGAAGTAGGGAGGGAAGTAGAAATAAAGGGGGCAAGGGAAGAAGAAGAGAAGGATGGAAGGAAGGAAGTAATGAAGATTCAAAACAGCAGAGGCAAGCAGCATAATAATTTTATCAATCTATTTTATTGAAATTGTATATGATGCCAAAATGAAGCAATAGATACCTGTCATTCAAGAAAATGAATTGAGTATGATAAAAAGAAAGATTTCAAAACAAAATATTTCATATTCTGGTAATTTCCAGGTTATTATATAATGATTCTGGTAAATTAAGCTGACCATAACTTTGAACACATTTTACCAATTGCATTTGTTCAAAATCATGAAAGAAAAATGTAACAAAGCTTTATAAAGCAATGGAAACATAAAAGTAAGAGTATAATAATCGATTTATAGTCAGATTCTTACTTGTTGCTGAAATATGACATTAGATCTCTAAAATAGATTCCTGTAATTGGAAAAATGAATCAAGTATGATAAAAAGAAAGATTTCAAAACAAAATATTAAATATTGTTCAACAACAACACTGAAATCTTCATTTTTTCAGCTTTAGTAGCTGATAACAGAATAATAGAAATCCCACACTTGAAGTCTTGATCCATTACAAGCTACATCTGATACCTGGTAATGGGGAGCCATCCCTGGTCTGAACAAATATGGCAATTCTATATGTGAAAATGTACCAACTGAAACAGAAAATCCACTGATAATGCTGGGAAAACACTGTAAACTTGTCTGCAGTCTCACCTCCTTCAAAGTACATACATTAAAACCATCAGCTAAACTCTTCACTAAGCTGAATATATAAAAATGATACTTTTAGTGAGTGAAAATAACTGTGAAGAAAAATTTATCTAGTGTAAAATTGATAGATAAAAATTATCATTTAACAGACAACCTAAATGTTTGTTATCAAGACACCAAACACATGGCAAATTATATTACTGGTTTTCAATGATGAAAAACTTATACTCAGGAAAAATACATAAAAGAAAAATGAGAGACAGAAACAATAACCTTATGATACATATAAATGATTATATGATTTATGAAATAATAGTGAAATATTTTGCCATTTAAGAATTATAGATACAATACACAACAATGTATAATATAATAGATAGAAATGAATGCTGTTCAAAGGTCAACATAACCTAAAATTGAGAAAATACTAGGATAGACTCTAAGTCAAATTGTATGCTGCTAATGTATTGTATAACTCCAATAAACAAGATGAATAGTAGATGTATACCCAAATGCATTTGAAAATGCATTAGAATGACCTACCAAAGTTAAAGTGAAAATTTCTCATTTGAGCTCTTAAATTTACTGATTTCATTACAAAACTTTATCAATTAATAGACACAACTGTGATATTCCCATACAAACCTATTTGTTGCATTGATAGATAAAACATCCATTCACCCTTCCACTGCCCCTAATTCTGTCCCTACTTATCAACTTTTTGAGTTCCCCAAATCCCACTCATATCTGTCCATCCTATTCTTTCCTATCTCTAATAACTACAATTCCACTCCAAGGTTGGTTTACTAGTTTTCAGAAATGAGGACAAACATGTGAAATTTGTATTTCTATCTCTGACTTCTTTTACTCAACACAGTGCTGGCCAGTTCTGGTATAAATGGCAGGACTTCATTGTTCTACTGAGTTGTATTCCATCGTGTAAGTGTACCACATGTGTTAAAATGGATTTTTTTTTTTTTTTTTTTTTTTTTTTTGGTTTTTTTCGAGACAGGGTTTCTCTGTGTAGCTTTGCGCCTTTCCTGGAACTCACTTGGTAGACCAGGCTGGCCTCGAACTCACAGAGATCCGCCTGCCTCTGCCTCCCGAGTGCTGGGATTAAAGGCGTGCGCCACCACCGCCCGGCTAAAATGGATTTTTAGAATATAGTAGGATGGACTGAAAATGTAGAAGCTAAGAATGCTTGGATTTTGAAGTATTTGATTTTTGATAGTTTTTTCTTTCATAAGTCAATTATTTTCCTTGTGCTGTTGATATTATGTCCTCTTGATGATCCATAGACATAATTTGTTTCCCTTGCTCCTGTCTCTGTCACTAAAAACTTCCTCATGTTTAATAAATCTCATCTATTGTTTTAGGAGAAAAATGATGGAATATCTCTACCATTTAAAAAATAATGTCCATCTCTTTCAGTGTCACATTTTAATTATCCATTTTCACATCAATGAACTTCTAGAAAACATTGTCTGTGTATACCCTTCCTCCTGCTCAACTGTATTCACACTTTATTACTTTTTTCTTTTTATTTATTCTTCTCTCATACAATACATTCTCACAGCAGTTTCCTCTCCCTTGACAATACTCAGCCTTCGCCATACCACCCCTTTCCCCAT
The DNA here is from genome assembly GCF_049852395.1 of Peromyscus maniculatus bairdii. Lineage (NCBI taxonomy): Eukaryota > Metazoa > Chordata > Mammalia > Rodentia > Cricetidae > Peromyscus > Peromyscus maniculatus. Next base: position 95,363,217 of record NC_134860.1, read on the forward strand.
ATCTATTGTTCCTCCATACACCTTCAAAGAACAGGTATCCCAGGGATATAAACTGAACACAACATAAAAAGATCCAATTAGACTAGGCATAAACCTTTATCCCCAGGCTGGAGGAGGCAACTCTATAGGAGGAAAAGGGTCTCAAGAGCAGGCAGAAGAGTCAGAGACTCCCCTAATCCCACTGTTAGGAGCTCCAAAAACCACAAGCTAAACTACCATAACATATACCCAGGGGACTAATAAACACCCATGCAGACTTCATGATGGGCACTTCCATCCCTGGGACACCCTATGAGCCCTGCTTAGTTGATTTCATGGCTTGTGATCTCCTGGTATCTTTGACCCCTCCAGCTCCCACAATCCTTCCTCCCCCTCTTTTTACATGGTTCCCCAAGATCGCCTAATGTTTGGCTGTGGGTCTCTGTATCTGCTCCCATCAGCTTCCAAAGAAAGCTTCTCTGATGATGATTCAGCTAGACAACCATTTATGAGTATAGCAGAATATCACTTATCATCAGGAACTATTTAATTGACTTCTTTGTTTTTTCAGTCATGTTTGGTTGTACTCTAGGTCTCTGGGTTATCCAGGCTCCATTTTCTGGCCATTCAGGCAGTATTGGGCATATGGTCCCTCTCATGGTGTGTGCCTCAAATTTTACCTGTCATTGCTTGGCCACTCCTACAAGCACTGAACCACCTTGCCCCACTACATCTTGAAGGCAGGATAGGTTGTGGGTCATAAATTTTGTGGCTGGATTGGTGGACCAGTTCCACCACAGGGAGCCTTGCCTGGTTACAGCAGATGGCCAGGTCAGGCTCCTTATCCTCCATTTTGACGAGTCCTTGCTAGACTCTTCAGCAGCACATACATTAAAACTGGGATGGTGTTAAGATTATAGTGTCCCCTGCATGTTTATACTTTAACCCACTGAATCTTATTCATTACTTCATGTTATATGTAAGAGTTGTTTTTTGTCTTCTGTAACATCTAAACTGTTAAGTATTTTGGCATATTCACCTTTTATTAATAACTCTGTTTTTTTATGTTATTTTTTATCTTCTTGATATTTCAATTTCTTCCATGTAATATATCAGGTTTTTTTTTCCCTCTAGATACTAATGACTATCTCTGCTTCCTCTCTGATTTGGTCTCTATCTGAAAGAGAACTAAATGGTAGACTGATGACATTCAAAAGTTGCTATTTAGATACAATCATTTGAATAAAGCAAAGAAAAGCAGAGTTTTACCTGAAAAAGAATAAATAAAGTTGAGTAACTTGAACTCTATGTAAGATAATTCCCTATACACTTATGATATTTCAAATTTGACTGTGCTTGCTGGTTTCATGTCAACTTGAAAGAAATTAAAGTAATCTGAGAGGTGGGAACTTTAGTTTAAAAAATGCTGCCATAATTTTGGGCTGTAGGCCTGACATTCATTTATGATGAACTGTGATGTGGAAGCACAAACTGAATAAATTATTTTCTTTCCAGCTTGCTTTTTGTTTATGGTGTCTAATTGCAGAAATAGAAAACCTAACTGTCTTAGGGTTTGTATTGCTGCAACAAAACACCATGACCAAAACGTAAGTTGGGGAGGGAAGTGTTTATTTGATCTACACTTCCAGGTCATAATCCATCATTGGTTGCATTTAGAACAGTAACTCAAGCAGGGCTAGAACCTGGAGACAGGAGCTGATGCATAGGCCATGGAGGAGTGCTGCTTACTGGCTTGTTTCTTTTCATAATAAATCTTCACCAGAGTTAACACTAATAAGCACATGACAGTCTATACCAGAATGTTTTGAGATTTCCTCTGTCAATAGAATTAATTTAAAATTCTTCACTTTAGTCTCAGGCAGACTTTTAGGACAAGGGCAAAAAGCAACCACATTCTTCACCAAAATATCGTGAGACTGGTGTCTAGGCTACATACTAACATTCTTCTTGTCTGAAACCTCTTGATCCAGGCACCCACATTTCAATCACAGTTAGCACCAGAGTTTTCTATGCTCCTACTAGTATGGCACATTAAGCAGCACTAAAGAATTCACCTGTTTTTCTAATCCACAGACCCAAGGTCCATATTCCTTCAAACAAAAGCATAATCAGGCCTATCACAGCAATACCCCAGTCTCTGGTACCAACTTCTGTCTTCCTTAGGATTTCTATTACTGTGAAGAGACACTATATCCACAGCAATTCTCATAAACAAACAAACAAACAAAAAACATTTAATTGGGGTAGATTACAGTTTCAGAGGTTTGGTCCATTATTATCATGGAGCAACATGGTGGTGTGCAGAAAGACATGGTGCTGGAGAGTAGCTGAGTGTCCTACATCTTGACTTGCAGGCAACAAAATGTAAACTATCTCACTAGGAATGGCTTGAGTCTATAAGAGACCTCAAAATCTACCTCCACAGTGACACACTTCTGCCAACGAGACAACACCTACTCCAACAAGGCCACACCTTGAAATAGTGCCACTCTCTTGTGGGGGGGCACTTTCTTTCAGACCACTACACTGACTCTGATAGTTATTTTTGGTTTTCAACTTCACTCGATATGGAATTAACTAAGATCCAGGAATGGAGAACACACCTGTGAGTGAATTTTGCTTAATTTGAAATAGGAAGATCCACTTCTAATCCAGATATTTAGGTAGGAAAGTAAGCCTTTCATCCAGATCTTTTGAGCTAAGAATGGACAAGGTTTTAATCTGAATTTTGAGGTAGGAAGACATATCTTTAATCTGGGCCTTGCCTTGTCCTGGAAGCCTATATAAGGCCATGGAAGAAAGAAATTTTTGCTCCTTTAGGATTCCAGTGTAAACTGGAGACCAACTGAGATATCCAGCATCTTAGACTGAGTAGCTACTGGATGCATGGACATTTCTGTTCACATTCTAATAAATCATATATATATATATATATATATATATATATATATATATATATATTAAGATATTGTCTAAACAGTGTAAATTTGTATATACAGTATCAGGTCCTAAAGTGGTTTTACTACCCCCAAACAGCATTGGGTATTATTGTTCAAGTCATGGAATGTATCAATTTATGGTTTGCCTATAGACAAAAAGGCAAGGGAATGTTAGGTTGAGTTACATTCACAGAAGTTCATTTATAGGAATTATCCTTTCAGTAACTAAACAAATATTTTGAACTACCTTGGTGGATGTATATCATAGACAATCATGTGAAATTTCCACTTAAAGCAATGCTAAAATTTCGATGTATGCTAGTAATTTTTTTATTTTAATGGCAAAATTAATCTGAACTTTGTTGAAAATAACATTTTACACTATGTAAATTAGAAAAAATAATGTGTTTCAAAAAGATGATACAAAATGTAAACTCACAGGTTTAGACTTTTTATGTAAACAATATATTAATAATATACCTCAATCTCCTGGTCTCAGAAAAAATACTATATATGAGATTGAGTAGATAATGAATGAGGGAATAATATTGCCAATAATCAGGAGACAGAAAGAAAGTCAAAACATGAAGACAGTTGTTATATGTGATGTATGCTTAGTGAAGAAGGTATGAGACAAGTAAAATAGCACAATTGACATTCATGGATATCTGTCTTCAATTCTGTATGATTGTACACTTATCCTGCTTTTGAAATGTGATCAAAAGATAAATTATAAGACTCGGTCTATGTAATGTTAAAACAACTGATAAACCGCTGAAGACCTCCCGCATTTGCTTTTATGAAAGAATTTATAATATGCAGTAATTGCCTTGCACTGGTTTATCTCTTCCACTTCATAGTGAGAGAGGCACAAACAAGGCTCAATATTCAGTATTATATGGGTAAGCCTCCAACACTTGCAATTTGTCAATCAATAAACATTAGTATCAGCAAAAAAAAGAGAATAAGTTTACATATGATGAAGGAATTAGTTTTATTTATATAGGACTTAGAAAAAAGTACTATTGCTTCCTGAGAATTAAATTATTTATTTCTTAACTGAAATCAAATATATATATTAGCTATGCTAGATATAAATATTGCATATGATGTTTTAATGACCCCCAAATTATTATGTCTCTAGATATTGTTATAAGTATATGACATCCTTAAAACATTTAACCTAAAGCTCTTGTATGATTGGTAACAAGTATGTAAAAATAATTATAGTTACCTTATCAGGATGAAATTCAAAGTGAATTGGAAAGATGGAATAAATGATTTGAAATGTTACTATCTGTTCCTGGTAACAGGGGGAGAAAATAGGTGAATATGGAAATCTGACATGTTCTAGTCTTGTTGTATCAGGTAAGGTTTCTATTAGCTCATTACATAATAATATAGACCTGAAAAATACACAAGGCTAAGTTGTTGTCAGCTTTTCAGAAGTGACAGGAAACTGAGTGCCAAGACTTTTAAGTTGAAAGGAAGTCAGGCTCACTTGCAAAAGTGAAATGTTGTTTAAAAAAAAAAAAAAGCTTTGGGAGGAGAGAGTTGAGAGTTGTGATATTGCTCAGCAGAGCACAGTCAGATTTCTGAACACATCTACCCTTGTAGTCTACTTTGAGATGTCTGAACTTGACCACTAAGATTACCAGATGGAACATTCTAATAACAACACATGGTGTTTTACACTTTTACAAAAACCACAATGATGAGTCTGGCTACAGAGTGGACTTGGCGAGATATGCCAAGAATGACACAAATTAGGAACTATTATATCACACAGGCATATGTGAGATTTATGTGTAATATAAGCCTTACTTAATCACAGTGGAATTCAGAGTGTATTGTTTTCCTATGTGAAGTGTACTGTATTGTCATTCTGGAAGGCATATTTAATGTAGTCATCTTCTAGCACGATGATATAATGAAGTAGCATTTAGAATTGACCATTCTTTATCTGCTTCACACAGAATCCTAACAGTGATGCCTTAATTACATTACTACACTATGAATCTACCCTCACCCTGTCATTGGTAGTGTTGAAATTACTAGTCAATTTTGGCAATCATCTGACTTTTTTTTTTATTATTTTGTCTTGTTTAATTGGCAAAATTGACTAGCTACCTTGACCCAGTGGTCATTTATTTCGATTTTTCTTTATCTTGTAATATGCTTCCAAAGGTTATGCTGTATATAAGAGGGACTAAAGATGAGCATGGGAAAAAATCTCTCTTTTCTTAGGCACATGAACCAGAAATTATTGGGGAATCAACAAGCCCAGCTTCTGCTTCACGTTTCATCCTTTTTCTGCCATTCTTCTACACACTGATATTTTCTATCATTTCAATACCCTCAATTATGGTAATGGCTATGAAGAATGTAAACACACAATGACATGTTATTTGCTTTCCATTATAGACATAACAAATTTTCTTCACATACAGAGGGAGGCATATTACTTTCTAAAAAGCAAGCGTTCCCCCGTCCTTCATGAATAAAAACACATTTTAGTGGTAGGCTGCCAAAAGTTGCACTGTATTTCCTTAGGATTAGAGGCCATATTTCATTTTTGATATTGTACTTGGGATGATAAAATTCTTCAAGACATACCTCCATTAAATTTATCATTTGCATGGTCAGCCTATCATGGACAGCAATATAATTCAAACAGTGATTAAATGCAAAGTGAATGAGTCATGAAACTAAACATTTCTAAGCCAATGTGTGAATGCTAGTGTTAGACAGTAACATATCCAAAGTTACTATTCCATATTATTGCTTATTTAGACAAACAATACTAAAACATATATGGAGATCATTCATGATTAAAGATACAAAACAGAAACTAGGAAAAATGATAAGATTAAAATTTTCTTTATAATTGTCCAGCACTTCTAGTTTTTTCCAAATCCTTTTAACTTTTATAAATTAATATTTTAATCCCTGTTTTTTCTTTTTAAAATTTTTTATTTTAATATTAAGTGTGTGTGTGTGCGTGTGTGTGTGTGTCACACATGTGAGGTCATAGGAAACTTGTGAGAAGCACTTTACTTCCCTCATGTGGGCTCTAGAGATGAACTCAGGTTTTCAAACTTAGGACTAAGTATTTTTATATGCTGATACATTCACTGATCTGCTTGTAATTCAATTTTGAAAGATTTATGAGTGGTGGTGACACTGGAGAGAAGTGTAGAGTGTTTCTACTCTTTTTACTAAATTATCAATGAAATGCCTTATAAAGACTCAATTGTTGTCCAGATTTTACAGAAACTATTTCATGAAGTGGACCTACTTGGAATAGTTAAGGAAAATAGTGACTGAAATGTTTATGAGAAAGCCAACATCAATACTCTTGTTTTTCCATACATTTGTAGCATTACTAGCACATAACAGTTTTTATTTCTACCTCTCTATATGAATTGCTTAGACTATCATTTAAATCAAGTCTTCTGATATGTAAAACCATCTTGGTCTGCTTATTAACAAATGCCTATTGTCTTGCCACTTCTTTTAAATAGTCATAAATGGCTTCAGAAGACATATTCTGCTAGTTCTGCCCAACTTTTATTTAATTAAGAATTTTTTTATTCATTTTACATACCAATCACAGATCCCCCTCTTCCCTCCTTCCGCCCCTCCAGCCTTGCCCTCCCCTACCCACTCCCTATTCCCTTCTACAAGAAAGTAAGGCCTCCCATGAGGAGTCAGCAGAGCCAGGTACAAGTTCAGTAGAGGCAGGTCCAGGCCCCTCCCCCTGCCTCAAGGCTGTGAGAGGAGTCCCACAACTTTTAAGAAAAGAAAAACTCCAAAGCATTTTCTTCAGAAACACATATCAATTTACTCATTGGCATGTGGCCAGTTTCTGTTTTTCCAGAGTAAGACATCAAGTACATGTTAAACTTAAATAGATAGAACAGAAGGCAAGTTGAAATAAGCAGCACCTGGTGACTAAACAAATTTAAGTCTTGCTTTTTCCATGTTTAAGAAAAAAACTGGATTTGGTGGATTGCTCATTCTGGTAATACCCTATGCAGAAGCCTAAACTAAAGGATCACCCTGAGTTCACCGAGGCTACAGAATGAAGCCATATGTCAAGAAACAAACAAACTAAAACTAAACAAATAAGCAAGCAAAAATTTACCTGTCAGGGGAAAAAATTGCTTTTCCCAAGTCTTTGCAAACGTGATTTAAACCAGAGAAAATACCCTACACATATAAGCAGCATTATTCGGAGTGAGAAGGTTGTTTTTAAATTTAGAAATATGCATATATGTACACGCATATATTTATGTAACAACAATTAATGAAAAAAAAAAAAGAGGCATGAGCTCAAAAAGGAACCAGGGATTTCTATGGGAGGCTGTGGAGGGCCAAATAAAAGGGGAAAATGATATGATTATACTAAAATCTCAGAAAGATAATAAAAAACTATTTTAAAAGTTATTCCATTCCTGAAATTTAACTCCTCAGGCATCCAAATTGTTCATGGGCTTTTGTTGACTTTTGCTAAGATTCCAAACTTCCGGCTTCCCCTGTTGGTTCAACTTGTCTTTCTGAAAGTAGCAGACATCTACCAGTCTGTGGCTCTGACGAGCTCCCAGTGTAAATTGTTGCGTGGTTTCTCTCTGAGAAGCTGAAAACTATGTATTAACTTGGACTTCAAGACTTAATGCAGATATTTAGCATATGTTTGACTGTCTAGCATCTTCTATGGTAGAGTTTATTACAAGTCTGCCCTTCCTCAGGGAAAAACAAAAAGAAAACATAAACAATGACCCAAATTCCTTAATGTAATTAAGATTATTCAACAAAATCATCCTGAGCTTAACTTGATCAAATATGCAAAGATTCAAATGTATTATTATTAATAGCTAGAGTACAGGCAGAATAATATTGCTGGTTTTTAAGGAACTGTATTTATATGTTTAATATATTACATAACATTTATTTTTCTCTATAAATAATAGTATAATGATCGTCTTTAAGCATTTTGGTGGAGCTAGAGAATCAAGGAATTAACTTATTTGAACTTATACCCCAAAATTGAGAAGTATAACTTACTTATTACTACTACTAATAGTAACTCTAAAAATGCAAAATATTATCACACTTTAGCCTAAATGAAAAACACGAATCAAGAAGATTTTTAATACTTTCATAAAATGAAACTTGATAGAAATATAACATATTGTGTTTTCAAGTATGAACAGAGGTGAGTTTATATCATTGATTCCAATATTTTTATTTTAAAAATACTCGATGTGTCTAAATGCTTTATTATTATGTCACAGAAGCAGTATATTCAGTTATTAGGTGATGGTACAATTTTAACTGTGATTTCATAGCTTACTTATTTAACATAAAAGTATCTAATGAAGCTGGGCAGTTGTGACACAGGCCTTAAATCCCTGCACTTGGAGGAGAAAACAGGTGGATCTCTAAGTTTCAGGCCAGCCTGGTCTACAGAGTGAGTTCCAGACTAACAAAGAAATCCAGTCTTGAACTACGGCCCCCACAAAAAAAATATAGATATGTATGTATCAAATGGAAATATATTAACACATCACATTTTCATGAATTGAGGAATTTGTACCAACACTGTCTACATAACCTTGTGAAGAAGTTTTGAGTTATTGTTTTCTAAGATAACTGCAAATGTTTGCTTCCTGATTATTTTCAATTATAATAGAAGGTCTCATTAATTCAGGTGAAAAAGCTTCGTGTGTGGAGTAGCTGTGTGCCTGTGTGGAAGTGTATTAAGTATAGGTTAAAAGCAAAACATTGCATATGACCAAGAACCTGGGGAACTGGAGACCTCATGTCACATTTTTTTTTTTTTTCTGGAGAATTGACATTTCTATGAAGAAACTGGATGGGAAATCCTAAAGAAACAGGAAACAGCTAGTGCAACAGGGATACTATAGAGAGTACCTCGGGAACACACCCAGCTTATTTCCAGAAACGATGACAGTGTATTTAACTTATGGTGGATAATATTGGTCATAGATGCTAGGAAGGGTCTAATCACAGAAACCAATAAATATGGTGAATATACGTTCCAGAAATTTAAAACTTGTGTAGGCACAACAAAAAGTGCTTCAGCATGAAAGTGCATTTTAAGATCAATATATTACCAATATAATTTTCTTCAAAAACAGAAAGGAGAATGGTAGTTTTTAATAGGCAGAAAGAAGAGCATGAGAAAACAAACAGTCAAGACTCGAGGTATAAGGATTGGATAGAAGAGACTTTCTCCTTTGTAGTATAGCCAGTGGCTTCAGTTTGCAATTAAATTAGGGAAATTGAAAGGGAATGTAGAAATAGAAAACAGACAGTGTTTTGTCAACCATAGAAGAGTATTGTTTATGATGCATGTAAAGATTATGTTAGAGTATATGTGCTTTAAAATACATGTGGTGTACCATACATGTGATTTTGCAAGCATTGGTGTAAAATGAATGTGGTTTAACATTGCATGTGGCTTAGCATTCATACTGTGGGAAAGTGATGCTTGTGAAAACATTGTTTTCATAAATTATTCAATTTATAAGCTGAGTAATGACCAAATGCAGCACGAATAGTCGTGACTTTGCACAACTACATAAAAAGCAGAGTTATATTGATCTTCACTCTGCAGAATGCTGAGAGAAAAATGAGTTCTGAAGAATATAGTGAAATGTACCCAAGAAGAGATAGCTACAAATTAGGCTAAAGATAAAGGAAGTGTCTGTGTTTAGAGTTCTGTGTAATTATTCATGTAGGACAAAGAACTAACACCTGAACTGATATAGATATATTTAATGTTTCATCTATGTCTGAAGTTTCTTTCTGAACTAGTATGGATACGTCTAATGTACATCATATGTATAACATAATATAACATATATAATATGATATATTATATCAGCTGTGTACTATACATGTCCTCCATACATACTGGATTTCTAGTTGAAAACACTTTTATACATGTGATTTCACTTACTGCAATGCACTAATACAGCTTACAGAAACTGCCCCTTGTGGTATTACACACCAGAAGTTTATTTCATGGAATACATTTCTCTTAAGACATGCTCATTTATAGCGTCAACAACAGAAATGTAACTATCTTTCTTTCAAACTTTTGAAGACAACTTTTACAATGTTCTGGGTGCATGATTAGTGAACCCTTCCATTCTTTGGTTTTAATATACTCAAAAAAATGGCATGGTCACTTATTCCCAAAGATCATTTTGTTTCCACTCCCAGTTTTCTTTAGTCATCATAATGGAGTTCTGAGATGCAGTTCCCCATATTGATTCCTCTACATTTTCCATGATGAAATATTTAATAAGGCAAGTCAAGAATTTGTCAGACAGTCTGTTCCTGGCAGAATAAAACTTCTAACAGATGTTGTCTTCTCTCAATACTGATATGAAGCTGCCTGTTTTAAGACATACATTAAGAAAGCATTCCACATATTGTTTGTCTGCCCTGCAACCTACTCCATGTTTTACTTTTCTGACTCTCATCTTTTGTTCTCCCCCTAAAGGTTTTCACTGAAATTTTATTTTTCCTTTGTGAATTTTAATTCAATAATATATCACTTGATTTAGAGTCTTTATAGCAAAATGCCATTGGCTTTTGGTTCAGATGGACTTAGATCCATCTGGACTCTGAATTTTTCCAGATGGATAGCTTTGATAATTTGTATTAATTTTTGAATTAGTATTCTTTACCTAAAATTAAAACTACATGGTTAATATTAAATCTTTATATGTGTTCTTATAATAATTCACTTGGAGCGTTGAAATTTTCTTTTATTTTCTGGAAGAAGTTTATTATTGCATATATTTTCTAAAATAAATATTGTAACTCTCTAAAATCATTAACTTCTAAGCAAATTATTGATGTGGAACATGTTCTCTATGATGCTCCATGCCAGGGTACCCTACTTTAAAAACAAAAACAGACAAGGAAAAGCAGAAAATTCTGGTTTTTGTTATCAGTTTTATTGAAGAACACTTTTAAGATAAAATGAGAATAGCTCAGTCTTCAAATTATCAATTGTTATCAATCTCTTCCTTCATACTTTTGAGAAAGAATGGGCAATTGCTAAAGTATGTTTGGAAAAGACAACCAGAGTTATATTAACTACAATTCTACTCCACAAATACCATAGACAGCTTGACTTGCATTTTTAATTTTAAAGAGTATTTTCTTATTTTTACATTTCATTATTTAACAAAAGTGAAAATTATAAAATTAGATATACAGTATTTTGAGATGTCTAAATTACTTTATGGACTTTGCTTCATATTTTACTCCTGGATACATATTCATGAGACTCCTATAGAAGACTGCCAAATCCAACAGTAATTCAAACTCAAATGAATAGTGGGCCTATAACTTCTAAATTTCTTCCACAGGAAAGTATTATCCTCTATGTGTTGTTGCATAACTCTCAATAATGTTCGAGGTAGTTATTCCTGTATGCTGAGTAAGTAGGCCTTTTAGCGTGGGCTAATGCAGAGTGGAATAGCCATTAGCCATTCTGTTTTCATGATGGAGGGATTGCATTTACACAACCTGTAGGATCTTTATTCACCCATTTGTCAAGTTTACACATTTCAGGTTGTCACTATTTTTCTTAGTTATCATCACTTGGAAAGTTGCTTGTGGCATAAGTTCATTAAATATAGTGTGGCCAAATGAGCTCTGTGTAGTATAAACAGCTGGAAACTCTGTCAAAAATGATTTATGCAATAGTAGGGTTTGTGAAGTGGTGCGATGCTCTGGGCTCTTGACTGTTATGTCTTTGGTCTCCCTCCCTAAGTGTGACTTTCCAGTGATTTAAATATAAATTTCTGAGAATTGTGTAGGATATTGCAGGCCTTCATGAAACAACATAACTTCAGCTAATACTGGAATACACTTGACTTCAAGCAAGCCTTTCTACTTCTTGGCTGGATGATAGTGAACAAGCACAGTCACGTATTGTTTGGTATATTCCAGATTGGGTTGTTGATACTGTCTAAACTCTGTTTTGTTTTGTTTTGTTTCCTTTTAAAATTACCTTCTTCTAATTACATGAAAATTAAGAAATAAAAATAAAACACTTGATTGTGAAAGTGATATTCAATGTAGGGCTTATGTGGGATTTAGCATAATGATAAAACTTCAGACTATCTCAAATAAGCCAGGTGTGACAACAAGTGCCTTTAATGCCTACACTCATGAGGCAGAAGTAGGCAGATTTCTGTGAATTTGTGGTGAACCTGGTTTATACAGAGAGTTACAGTCCTGGAAGGGCTACATAGTGCAATGCTTCCTTAGAAAACAAACAAGCCAAACAGATATACTGCCTGAAAGATGAGGGAATTACAGTGTATTTCATACATGTCTTTATTTTTATTTTTCTTAGAAACTTTTCATACACGTGTATAATGCATCTTGCTCATTTCTACTATTTACTCTTCCTCAAGGATGGTAAGTTGAGTTAAACCTCTCAAATTAAACTAATATGCCTGCAAATTTATAGTGTGGCTGCCTAGCCTACTTCCTAGTTCCCTTTCCAAGACAGAGTTAGAGCATGTAGTATAAAAGCCTGAAGTAAGTAAAGATGCAAACAAGAAAATGTCTGAGACAATAACCATTTAAGAGCAAAGTTTCGAAACTTAAGATGGACTGTCTTGGGTTTTGAAGCTGCTGTGCACATTCACTAGTTCTTCAGACAACAGCAACAAAACGGCACAATTTTCTTTTCTTCAAACAGAACAGTTTAGCACCTACCTCAAGAGAGAGGTTGAGAGTTAAATAATATGATGTTGTAAAAGTTCTTAGTGAAGTGTCAAACAGTCCTGTGATGCATTAGACTTTGCTATTATTGTTGCAGTAGCTGCAAGAATTCTTTGAGCAGGCTGAGAAGGTGCCTGCATTAGCACTTTGAGGTTATGCAACTTACACCAAAAGAGAAATCCAGTCCAAAGTGTTGACTGCCTCCCAGGAGTCCAGCAAATTTCAGCTATCTCCACTTTTGTCTGAGAAAATGGACTGCACTCTTTAGCTTAAGTCTCTGATGCCACGGACATTAATAAGACTGTAAGTCTGGGCCCGGAACTTCTTACCTTGGTATTTCAAGCTGTTTTACAAGTCTTGGTGACTTTGTGCCACTGATCTGCACACCTGTGAAAGACCTCTGGGCAAGGCAGAGCAGCGGCTTTAGAAATAGAAAGCTATGAGGGCTCCCACTTTGCCAGAAGTGTGTAGTACTTCCGATCTCCTCACCACCTTCTGATGTTTTTCATATCCCTTTCCTTCACTGGGAACAAAAGTGCAGCCATTACTTGGGTGTGGTGCTTGCTCGGCGTTCCTTCTCTCTCGTTGTCACTTGGCATACACAGACTCTTCCACTGGTTACCCAAAGTTAGTATATGTACTCAGATGTTCTTCAACTGATTTGAGGCATCTATGTCGGGGAATATTATTTTAACTGGGCAAAGATGTGCTACATTTGTTTATGCTGTGAAATGTTACTTTGTGTAAAGGTGTGCTACTTTTGTTTTTGCTGTATTTGTTTAATGATGGAACAATGTGTATTTAATTACGTATAGATGTGTTGCATTTGTTTGATTTTGCCTGCCTAAGGCACATGTTTGGTCTAATAAAAAAGCTGCACAGCCAATAGTTAGGCAGGAAACGGATAGGTGGGGCTGACATGCAGAGAGAATAGATAGGAGGAGAAATCAAGTGAGGAGTCCAGAGAAGAAAGAGGAGACAAGAGACATGCGCTAGGCAAAAAGCCAGGCAGCCATCAGCCAGACAGACATAAAGACAGCAAGAAAGTAAGAAGAGGCAATATGCCCTGAGACAAAAGGTAAATAAAGAGAAACAGGTTAATTTAAGTTAAAAGAGCTAGCCAGAAATGTGCCCAAGCTAGGCTGAGCTTTCAAAACTAATAATAAGCCTCTGTGTCCTGACTTGGGAGCAGGTTAGTGGCCCAAAAGAAAAAGCCTGTTATACATATAGATGATCTTTCCCTGTGAATGGAATCGCATTATTGATTAATTATAAAATAATCAGTAACAGAAACCTGCTCAATTGTTTTGAACATTATTATGAATTTGTGAATTTTTATATTTAGTCATTGTGGTTTATGAAAGAAAAGGGAAAAAGAAAAAACAGACACAGAATCATTTTGATTGCCTATGAGAAAATCCTTGGAAAGCTACAACTATTCAATACTCAGGCCAGTTTAGATGTTAGTGTGACTGGCATATCAAAATCTAATCTTAATTAAACCTTGGAATGGTCAAGTGCTGTAGAGAAGAAAGGAAAACATGGGAATCAGAACTCTTCCTAGAATCAATATTTTCAAATACATTTCAAAACACAAAAATGTAAGTTTGTGGCATATGAAAGTGAAATTTCATGATTCAAGAATATGGGAGAATCTGGCACAAATCCAGAAGTAGAGAAATGTTTATTCTGTGGTTTTTATCTTTCTCTTTTATAATTAATTCACAACTAGACATATAATTATATTTCAGAAACAGGCCAAATGAATTCGATGGTTTTAGCCATTGATAGATTTGTAAACAAAAGCAGCTGGACTGGAATTTCTTCAAGGAAATATTTACATGCCAACAGTTTATCAAACGGAAAGTCTGCTGATAAATCTATACAAGAGCATTACGTTAATGACCGTGCAACAATGATTCATTGTATGCCTCCTACTAGTGCAAAAGGCACCAGATGTAAAATCATAAAATCTAGGTGCAAAGGGGCAAAAGGACTTGGTGCTCTTAATTCTTCACCATCTTTCTGAGGAACCGTCATGACTATGGCCATTCTCCTTCATCTTTAAGCTACTTTGTACTATATTTCTTGAAGAGGCACTGGGAGAAACAAGGACAGCACCTGGTGAGAAGTGTTTTGATTTTTACATTCACATTTGTCTCTATCGGTATTTTTTTCTATTTACAATGAAGGAAAGCAAAGCCTCAAAAGTTAACGCACAGGCCTCACAACATTACCCACTGACAGCTCCGGAGCTTGAAGCTGGCTCACCCTCAATTACTATTGCTGCATCAGCGAAATCCGGTCTGAAGAAAATTCCAAATGCCGGACATTGCAATCACAGCACAATGGTGTGGAATCTGTATGAAACATTTAATTAATTGAATTAATCGAATTTAGTTCAATTTGAATAACTGGGAAGAAATTTGTTTAATCTTGTCTTTTCCTGCAGAGAAGATGGGTTCCAAACTGGGAGGAAATCTAAACCAAAAGGTGAAAATTATTTGCCCTAATGACAAAGAAAAAAAAAATATTGTATACCCATAAATGGCATTAAGAACATTTTAAAATAGGAATTTTTGGGATAAATGATGGACTGAAACTTTATAAATCTATCAATGAAAAGAAAAAGTACATAAAAAATACTAAAAAGACCAAAAGTGGCTAAAAGCAAGAAGATAATTGCTGTCCACATAACAAGTAGAACAACTTAGGTTCAACAGCTCAGTGATACTATTGAGGATTCAGACTTTACCTTAGTTCAAGCATCCCGGAGTCTTACATTTTTTACTGAATGATTGTTTATTTTCCTGTTGAATTTTTTTTACTGCTCCAGTACCCCCTAAGTATCAAAGATTATGATTAAATATATATTTTATGAATTTTAATCAAGTGTAGAAGTCATATGAATTGGGTCTAAATGTTGCCATGTGCTGATTATACATTTACTAAGGTGTAAAGAGTTAGAAATTCTCACAGTAGACTTAATATCATGAATATCCACTGAATGTAACAATGGAGCTGGGCAAGAGTTTTCAGAAGAATTGCAGTATGTCTGCCTGACACACATAAATACAGTCACCATAAGCACAAGATGACAGGAAGTGCTGCTTGGTAGCCAATAACCAGATCTGTCACATGTAGTAAGAACACATCTTAAGCAATGATCCTAAGAAAATTCTTCAGAGGAAAAAAAAATCAAGGATGTAAGAAGTGTATTTCAAGCCCTGTGCATATCTAATTGCAAGGCTAAATCATTAACCAAAGTGTGGCAATTGTGTATTACCAGCTTCAAATAAATCAATGACAGTAGTAATTAGAGATGGTGTGGATCGTTCATTTTCTTTGTGAATTGTTCATAGTTGTAATTCAATAGAGAAAAAATAAGAAACAACAATAATAATAACTTTTTATTAGTCATGCTAAAGTGGCAAACCAGTGGCATGGATAATTGAAAATAGTGGATTATGTGCATAATGATGATCCGCTTAGGTTCTTTGCCTTACTGGAGATCATTTTGCATTTCCAAAGCATATTATCACCTATTCATTTGAGGAAGTAATCACTAAGCATCGTGGGTAGAAATTTTTACAAGTTTAGGTTAGAAAATTGTCCACAGTTATAATACAAGGAGAATGTAAAATCAACTGTAAAAGGAAAAAGGAACATTATTTGAAAATGCTTGCTAAGCCAATGAATGCAGTTTTGAAATGATGACATAGAATCTCAGAGAGGCATAAATTTATAAAAGCATATTTTATTCATTATAAAAGTTTGGGGTACATTTCAAATGTATGTGTTGCTGTAAAGTTATGAAAGGAAATGTAATTTCATTTTCATTGTTTTTTGAAACTTCATAAATGTATAAAATATCTTGCAGTACTTAATCCCCCATGGCCTGTCTTACTCCCAACACATTCCTGTTGACTTATTTCTTTCAACTATTTCTTTTCTACTCTTTTGAATGTGTGTGTGTGCATTTGAGAGAGAGAGAGAGAGAGAGAGAGAGAGAGAGAGAGAGAGAGAGAGAGAGAGAGAGAGAGAGAAGGAAGGAAGGAAGGAAGGAAGGAAGGAAGGAAGGAAGGAAGGAAGGAAGAAGAGAAAGAGGGAGAGAGAGAAAGAGAAAGAAGAAGAGAGACTGTTTAATTAGGAATGTTTGCATGAGCATGAGTACAGGGTTATTCACTAAAGTGTAGAAAACCTACAAGTTGCTTTACTATTGAAGAAAATGACTCCCTGGTCAACCATGATTTGTAAAAGTCAATCGTTGAAGAATTGGGGCTACATGGACACCTCCCTTATCCATAAGAGAGTATGGAAGGGCCTGCTCTTACACAGATAGTAAAAACTTCTCTTTGCTCATGTTTTCAGTGATGGTGTCATATCCAGAAGATAACACTTCACAACACTCCTTTCCTCTGGCACTTACAGTCCACCTGCTCCCTTGTGCATTACATGCTTTGAACCTTGACCACTTCAGTATGAGTCTCGGCATCATCAAAGGAGAGGTATTTCCTTCAACATGTTCATGATCATATTTCAAGACAGTACAGACTTGCTTAACATTGAGTTCATGCTTTCTATCAATTATATATCATTACAAGTGTTTTCTCAGAACCTTCAGCTGAATAATGGTGATAGTAGTTCTCAGTGCCTACTTAAGTTTGCATTGTAGACTATGTCTCCATCTTTTGGAGTGAGTTGTTGTTGCTGTTATTTGTCTGTGATAAGTATAGCATTAATTTACTAGTTTCACTGGGATAGTCTATTTTGGTATCTACATTTCAGAAACCCAAAAGTGTCTTTACAATTATTTAATACATTCAATAAGAATAAACTTGAAAATTATAAATTATATTGCTTTTATAACTTTCTGCTAACTAGAATTTATTGTTACTGTTCTTTGTTATATCCTCCTTAGGGGGAAAAAAACATATATAAGGAATTAAAAAGTAGGAAATTCCTCACTGACATGATGGTACAGTTACAATATGCAAACATGGGCTACATTCTTTCCATCCTATGCTCTGTCATTTTTGCCATATTGTTACAAAAAACACTTGCAGGTTATTTTATTTGTTCTAAAAAGAGATGTATTATGTAATCTAGTTCACATAGATGTTTTGGAGAGTAAACATTAACATTATAAAACCATCACAGTCCTGACACCAGAACAGGTCAACACACTAGATATATATATATATATAAAAGAACTATTAATTATTCTGTAGATCATGTTTATGTGGAACTCCCAGTCTTCCTTGCCTCAGCTTCAGAGTACTGAGGTTACAGACATGCTGCCATTGCAGCCTTAAGAGTCCTTTTATACACTTTAGAAGGCCAAATAGAAATTTAAGAAGAAAGCATCATAATTGGACTGCCTAATAAACATCCATAAAGATCACAGTACACAATCATGGGAAATGAAAGAAAAATTCTGATGAGATGGAAATTTCCACTATTTGGTAAAAGAAAAGTGAGTGGCAAAAAAACAAACTTTAAGTCGTTAAACATCACACAGAAGCACAAATTCAAGAAGAAAGGCCTTTTAAAATGTCCCTTGGCACCAATGCTTTTATTTGCCAGAGGGCAGCTTGAGGATGCCAAATACCTTCTGATTTCTGTAAATCTACGGCTTCAACCATTTACAGAAGGATTTTGAGAAAAGGATTAAGAAGAAAGTTTGTACTTTGTACTGATCAAAGGTGAGTTAGTTCAAATATAAAGCTTTTTTTTGTTGCTTTTAGTTGTATTTTTTCTGTCCCTAGTTTATATAAAAACATAAAAATTGTATTCTGTATAGTAAACTTCATATAATGAAATGTAATATAGGAAAGAAAGTGTTTATGGCTGTAAGGAAGTGGCTAGAAGACTGTTAACAACAGACTAATTTCAAAGGTGTATTGTGATGATTCATTTCAAAGGATGTGTGACAGGTAAAGTCAGCTATAAAATGGTTGGTACATAGGAAGTAAACTGGATCCCTAAATGCCTCACTTACCCAAGCCTGATCATTCCTCAGTGTTGTGCTATTTTAGGATGTTTGCAGATGTATGATACCAGATGTGCCTACAACCCAAACCTTGAATGCCACATGGGAGACGCTTAACCGTGTTCTGTATGCAGCTACATGATTTTAATACATGTCTACAGCTACATCCTGTTATTTTTATTTCTGCATATTGCATATGCAAAAAAGCATTCTGTGATGTTTTGAATGAGAATGACCACCATAAGGTCACAGGGTTGAATTCTTGGTCCCTAGTTGCTGAAATTGTTGGAGGAGTAGGAAGAGTGACTTTCTGGAGGTGTGTCACGTGGGTACAGTTGAGGACTTCAGAAGTCTTCTGGCATCCTATGTGTGCTCTTTGCCTCTTGTTTGTAAGATGCAAGGTCTCAGCTGCTGCGTGGGTCGCCTGCTACCGTGCCTTTCTTTGTTGTCATACACTCTAGCCCTCTAAATCCATGCACTCAATTAAATGTTTTATTTTATTAATTGCCTTGGTCTTGGTGTTTTACCACAACAGTAGAAAAGTAACCAATGCATATCCCATATCAGTTGCCTTTTAAAAGGTCAGTTTTCTCACGTTTTCATCAAACAGTTACTATGTAACTTGATTTTGTGTTCTTTTCTGTTTAAAATAATTCTAATATTTATATTTTTTTATTCACTAGCATTGAATTCACAGCCAAGACAGTGTATCTTAAGTAGAGATATTTACCTACAGTGGAAATATAGACATTCCACACTCTTTGTTGTGCTCAGCAATAGTAGAAAAATCCAGCACTAAAATTAGGAGCCATTTGTTATCATTAACAAAAAATATATAAATATAGCTTCAATTCATACCTTGAACTGAAGTTTGGGGGTGATTATTTGTTTAAGGGAATTATAAAGGACTCTATTAATAGGCTTCTCTCTTTGATCTCGTAAATTATCAGATTAACATTTTATACATTGCTGTGGGATGTTCTGTATATTAAATGTGTTGCTCTGATTGGTTAATAAATAAAACACTGATTGACCAGTAGCCAGGCAAGACGTATAGGCAGGACAAGGAGAGAGGAGAATCTGGGAAGTGGAAGGCTGAGGCAGAGATGTAAGGTACTGGTAAGCCACGAGGCAACTTTAGATTAATAGAAATGGGTTAATTTAAGATAGAAGAACTAGATAGCAAGAAGCCTGAGCCATTAGGCCAAACAGTTTAAATAATATGAGTCTGTGTGTTTATTTTATAAGCAGCTGCTGGACTGGCAGGTGAGAGAGATTTGTCCTGACTATGGGCCAGGCAGGACTGGAGAAAACTCCAGCTACAACAACATACTCCTCACAAGGTGAATGGAATTGAGAAAATATGATAGTGTGTCATTTATTATTAATTTAATAGTGTTACAAATATTTTATTATTTATATTGTTTTAATTTAATTTATTTATTCTTAGAAAATTCCATGCACATATACAACATACTTAAATCAAGTCTACCCCTGGCTTTCTTTCTCCTCCTACTCACATATGTCACCGCCCCACACCCTTCCCCCAAGTTTGTATTCCCTTTCTAACTTATTTATTTATATTATAATACACTAAGTACAGGGCTGTCTGTGTGTGCACTGGTATGAGATCATTCAGATAGGCAGGATAAATGTACCAGACCACCACCACCACCACCACCACCCCCTGGATGAAGAAAATTCATTAGCAGCCATCAACTACAATAGTTCCTCAGCTAAAGCCATGGCTCATGAGCCCTCCTACCATCCATGCTAGATAAATACAAACAAACAGATAATTGAATTGAAGGAAGAACTAATTCCTAGGTGTAGTATACTGCATTTTTTGGAGTGCTGGGGCTATTGCTTATATTAATTACAGTAAGGATTAAATAACTACATATATTTCTCAAAATGCATACACATTATTCCAAATTACTCTAGATATACATTTTAAATGTGAATTAAAATGCAAGTTGAATAGTTGAATAAGAAATAAGGTACGGTATATGTAAGCATTTATATATACATATATGCTAAATAAATATTAATAAAACATATATACTAACATTTATATGTATATACATTTACATTTATATGTATATATACATTTATATGTATATATAAATGTTAGTATATATGTGTTATATAGATAGTAATGTATGATCCCACAAGGAATATCCCTTGTGTCTGTGTACAGAATATAATGAAATTAACAAAAAATGAGAAAAGCTAGCCTAAAATATCCCCTACATAAACTTGCAATGGTCAAATGTGAAATGTTAAGCATCTGGATGTAGTCAGTAATCATTTTATCAAAGAAGTAGGAAAATATGCAGCAGAATTTAAAGAAAAACGCTTACAACCTTAGTTTTCCTTTTTACATTTTTAATTTTGAGATTATAATTTAATTGCATTTCTTCCTTTCCTTTTTTCCTTCCAAAATTTCCCACATACCCCTCCCTACTCTCCTTCAAATTCATGGCCTCTTTTTTTTCACTAATTGTTATTGCATGAATATATGTATTTGTATATGCATGTGTATTCTTAAGAAGAAACTTTGAATCCATATGATGCGGCTTACGCCCATCTTTTCAGGGCTGACCACTCAGCACTGGATGGCCAGTACGTGTGCTCTCCCCCATGTGGCCATTCCTACTGCTCCTGGCTTTAGTCAGTTGCTTGCAGTACTTTGTGTGGGGCTGAGGCCCCCTAGTCTTTTCCTCATGACATCAGCATATCTTTTTTTAAATTTTTATTTTATTTAATTAATTTTTATCTATTTTGCATACCCACCACAGTTTCCCCTCCCTCCTCCCTTTCTGCCCTCCCCCAGTTCTCCCATCTAACCCCCTCCCCATCCACTCCTCCTCTGTCTCCATTCAGAAAGGAGCAGGCCTCCCTTGGATATAAAACGAATCTTAAAAGGTCCTATTAATATAAAAAAAAAAAAAAACTGGAGTCAGGTATTGGGGTGAATGTCAAAAGATCAGAGGAACAGAACAAGCCACAGCCAACCTCACCTTACCAATTACTCAGCTGAACCTGTTTCCTCAGACTGGAAGCCTATGAGTCCTCATCCAAATGGATCTCAGCTGAACTGCTACTCAAAGCTAAAAGCTTAAAAAAGACACAGTTCCTGGTCCTCATGCCTTATATACCTTTCTACTTCCTGCCATCACTTCCTGGGATTAAAGACATGTGTTACTATGCCTGTCTGTTTACAGTGTAGCTTTGAACTCTGGATTGCTAGGTTTAAAGGCATGTGCTACCACTGCCTAAACCTATGTTTAATATAGTGGCTGTTCTGTTCTCTGACCGCCAGATAAGTTGATCAGAGTGCACAATATATTGGGGAACAAAATATCACCATACCTGGGCTTGAAGAAAGCATGGCACATCAAACTGAGGTAAGACCAAGCTCCTCCCCATGTATCAAGACTGGGCAAGGTAATCCAGCATGGGGAACAGGTTCCTAAAAGCCAGCTAAGCACCAGAGACAAGTCCTGATCTCATTAGCATGTCTTTTAGTTTCATTCTTGTTCACTACATGTTTGGGAAGTCATGTTAGTGAGATTTTATGGGTATACTTCCTGACATTACAAGGAAATACAATCTCACAGCAAACTCCCTGATCCTCTGATACTTAAATTCTTTCTGCCCCCTCTTCCACAATGTTCCCTCAACCTCAAATGCAGGAGTATCCATTTGTACTGGCCTCCACAGGTTTGCATTTTGATTGGTTGTGGTTTTTCTGTTTTGGTCTCCATCTATTGCAAAAAGAAGTTTCCTTGATAAGGAATGAAGACTATGTTTATCTGTGGCATAAAAAAAATGTTCATAGCTTGTTGTTAGGGATTATGCTGTTTTAGTAAACCAGAGGTCATAAATTTTCCTCCAATAACAATAACATCACTAGCACTGAGTAATTAAGTAGGTTTCTAGTACTAGACATGGGCTCCTTCTTTTGATCAGATCTTAAATCTAATTATAGAGTAGCTACTTACTACCAAGTGTGGTGCTTAAAACAAAATGATTCCCCTAAGGGAGGGGCACTTTTAGGAGGAGTTGCCTTGTTGGAATAGGTGTGGTCTTGTTGGAGGATGTGTGTAACTTCAGAGGTCGGCTTTGAGGTCTCATATATGCTCAAGATACTGCCAAGTGTCTCAGAACACTTCCTGTTCTACAAGATGTAGAACTCTCAGCTATCTCTCCAGCATCATTTCTGCCTGCACACTGCTATGTCCCTCTTGGATGATGATGAAATGAATCTATGAACTGTAAGGCACTCAGCTAAATGTTTTTCTTTATAAGAGTAGCCATGGCCATGGTCTTCACAGGAATACAAACCCTAAAGATAGAAGTTGATACTAGGCATGGGTATTGCTGTGATAGGCCTGAGCATGCTTAGGTTTGAAGGAATATGGACCTTGGGACTGTGGATGAGAAAAGCAGTTGAATGCATTAAATGCTGTTTAATGAGCAACAGTAGAGGAAGCATGGAAGACAGTGGTGCTGAGTGCGATGTGATGAATTGTAGGGGCCTGGCCCAAGAGCTCTCTGAGGAGAAGAATATTAACATGTGGCCTAGAGATGGTTCTTGTGGTATTTTGGTGAAGGACATGGCTGCCTTTTGACCAAAGAGTCTGCCTGAGGATAATGTGAAGAGTTTTATGTTAACTCCATTGGCAGAGGAAATTTCAAAACAGCCTAGTATAGACTCTCTAATGTGGTTATTAGCAGTATATGAAGATTAATAATGAAAAGGAACAAGCTGAGCAGGGTGAATTATGAAATGCAAAATGTAAAATTTGAGGAGAAAGGGAGCACTGGGAGGTGGAATGGAGCTAAGACCTGTGTTCAAGGAGCTAAAGAGGTTAAGAAATGGAATAAAGCAAGTGGTGACCTCAGAGTGAGATTACACCCAGCTAAGTTTCCAATTTATGAAAAGGGATGAAAGAAAAGCTTTGTGTCAGATGTGGTGGTGCTCACCTTTAATCCCAGCACTCCAGAGGCAGAGGCTGGCCGATCTCTGAGTTTGAGGCCAGCCTGATCTACAGAGTAAGTTCAAGGAGAGCCAAGATTAGACTGTGATTGTAACTACTGAAAACCAAATTCTGGTGAAGATGTAGTTGAAAGATCTCTGAGTTCAATGCCAGTCCCGTCTACAGCTGCAGTTTCCAGACAGCCAAGCTTAGGAAGTGAAGGAAACCATTAAAAACAGAAAGTCAGTGAAGATGTAATTGAATGAGGAGGACATGTTCCAGTCCCAGTAAGCAGAACATGGCAACTTTGGTTACGTAGTTGTGATGAAAGAAAGGAGCTATGGAATCTTCTTCTGTGACCAAAGAAAACCACTGAGGTCAGGCATCTGTCAGGAGTGTCCCTGATGGAAGCCTAGGGGGTAACTGTGTGAAGCTGTGAAGGTGAAACCTAGTTGCCTTGGAGACCCCAAGATTTTAGAAATGTCAGAGCCATGGGATACTTGCCAAGGAAAGCTGCTAACAGAAGGGGAACCCAAGATAGAGAAGTGTTCTACAGTCAACAAAGCTGAAAGGAACTGAATATCTCAGTATTTTGAAATCAGACATGGAAAAGCAGAGTTTGGAGTTTGCCCAGCTGGTTTTGAGTCTTGCTTTGGTCAAGTATTTCCTCACTATGCTCTCTTCTCTACAGTTTGGAATGATAATGTATATTCTGTGCCATTATAGTTTGGAACTTTTTTTTATTTTACAGGTGATTATAATTACGATATTACTCTCAGAAGAGACTTTGAACTTTAAACATTTAAATAAGTTTGGGATTATTATATAGTACCAGGAAAACAGCAAGATGATTGCATGTAAGTTGATTATATATTCTGTAAGTAGGGGATATACCCCTTGCTACATACATTTTATCCCAAGTAAGAAAAGATTGGATGTTTAATCTACAAATTCTGTTCATGAAAGTAGTTTTCAACATTTGGGTAATCTTTTTAGAAGCACTTACAATGTACATTTCTCTTTTGTTTCTTTGAGGGACTTTGCAGAAAGTAAATGAGCCCAACTAAAGTCTCCAATGGCAACATTTGCTCCTTTATCTCCAAACCAGGGTCATAGGACTAGCTGTGAAAGCGCCTTAAGCTGAGGAATAAAGGCGAAAGAGGTTAGAAAGGGAGCGCCTTTGCATTCATTTCACACTATGATTCCAGAGGAAGAATGGAACCACTAGAATCTCCCCTGCCAAACTAGGGGTCACATAGTTCTGCCAATCACACTCATTGTGCTCTGAAAAGCTCGGTTTTTGTCTGTGTTCACAAGTGTAGATTTCCCCTATGCTAATGAGTCCATAGGATCTAACTCTACAGATTTTTTTCCCCGACATCTTCACTGTGATCAGTCGCATTTGTGCTATGGAAAAATAAACCAATTTAGTTCAGGACACATATCAGAAAATATTTATTTCCACTATATACAGAATTTAAGATGTTGTGCAGTTAGTGGCATTACTGTTGTTCATGTTGTTGTTTGTACAGCTCATCTATAAAAGTATTGAACATGTTCCATGTAGGAAATAACAATGAGTAATCAGTGTGTCACCAAGTTACTTTTCCTGCTGGACACAATAGAGTCTTGCGTTGTCTTTTTAAATGATGCATGTCACTCAGAATTTAGTATAACAAATTAGTTACTCCACAGGGTTCAGAGAAATAAGCACAATATTTTATGTAGTTCAGTGTGTAAGTGAGCTTCAGTACTGGTAGAAAAATTGATTCTTAAAACTGAAAGTCAACTTCTCAAAATACCCTGCAAGGAATACATAAGTATAGAGATTTCCCATAACCTAATATTCTTATGAGAAAAATTTGTTGGAATAAATGTTACGCTTTTTTTCCTTGAAAAACTGATTAACTGAAAAATTAAATAAATATAGAAATTAAGGTAATGAAATTTTCAGTTTGTAGTTTTTTAATCTATTTTTGCTTTCTACATAATAGTTCAAGACCAGAAAAAAAATTAGCCTAAAAATTTGAACAATTTTAATGATTTTCTAATTAATTTATCTATATAGAATTGAGGACTCAAGTTTTAAAATGTGAGATACAAATTTTGCATGCCTTTTAATGATCTTCTTATGCTTGTGTTTTATCGGATCCATTTTCATGGCATCATTTTGGAAGTTGATCCTAAAAACTGAGTTTGGAATAATCACTCTTCTAGCATTTTAAAATGTCCAAGTGTCTTTTTAAAACCCTTCCCTCCACACACCTGGAACTGACCCGAGTGGTTTTGTTGTTACTGTTGTTGGCAAGAAGTCCATGTTTGAAGTCACCATTGTAGGATATTTTGGTGCATAGTGAAACTGAGAACTCTTGAATTATCAAATATTTGTGGGAATCAAAAGAATTTCAAAAGAGACCCCTTTTGAAAAGTTATGTATACCAACTGTGATTTATTGTTTAAATTGACCCCTGCCAAGCATAACATTGTTTACCTTGCCTGGAGTCCTCCTTTGAGGAAGTTCCTTATATGCAAAAACACCATGTTATGCGCTCTGTGATCTTATTAACTTGGCCATGACATAGACTTGAAGCTATTTATTTATATAGACCTACTCATAATGGGTTCAGGAACAGGATATTTGTTCACACAACATTTTTGTGCAGTGACAGTCTAATACAATAATATTCTTTTAGGGGATTCAAATCGGGACCAGAAGCAAATAGGTTAGTAAGAGTAAGATATAGAAACAGAGAACACTATGGCATTCCTGAAGGACTCAAAATCATTATGGAAAAAATTATCTAGAAACAGCAGCAGCTAAAAGAGGAAAACCAAAGAAAATAGCAGAAATGCCAGGAAGACATAGAAGAGTGAAGGTAAATGTATGTAGAGAATTCCCATTAATGACTGGTGCTCCAGAGGAATTCTATTACAAATCAGATCAGTGCCGTTAGGAAACTTATAACTATTTTTTACAATATAATGGGTTATGGTTTTGTCAACCATATCACTCCTGAAGGCTTCCCTAGTGGCTCTGTATTTTGGATACCAATCTCTTTCATTTGGGCTCCTGTGCAATAGTGCTCTCTGAGGTACCTTACCATATCCATATCCTCTTCCTAGAATTAAACTGCATCTTAAGAGTTACACTCCCTGTAGGAATATGAGTATCTGCCTTCATTTAGAATAATTGGAGTATTTCTTATAACACAGCTGAATTTTAATTCTTTCATTTCCTCAACCCAGCTTCCATCATGTTCCAAAAGGCATATTCCAATAAACACCTTCCATGTAAATTTGTTCACCAGCAATCTATTTCTTTGAGAACTTCTTCCATGATACATTTCTAATATATTCTCAAAAATATTACTAAATCTAAGGAAATCATTGATTTTTCAATCATCAAAAAATTCTAAATGATATTTAAACCAAAATTAATCTAAGATTCAATTAAGAGAAAAAGCTTAAGCAAATTAAGTTGTATCTACTGTAATTAGGTATGCATTTAAAGTAACTCTGTCATGTGTCCCCTTATTCATATATAAAGAATTTTTCTCAGTTTGGAGTGTAGGAAGAAAAGGATGGTACAAGAGTGTGTAGTAGCACCTGGTTGTAATTCCAGTTTTTGGCAGTCTAGCACAGGACGATGTTGAGCTCGAGGCCTGCCTGGGCTACTTATTGAGTTTAATTCAAGGTCAATCTGGGTTACACAGAAATAGAAAAGATGAATGCAAATAACATTATACAAACTGAGCAGATTATACTTCCATATTTAGAATATGTGTGTATGTATATAGTAACAATTTTTAAAAGGCCTTAAGTTAGAAAAAGGGCAAGAAGGAGTATATGGAAGGGGAGAAAGAGGTGATTATATTATATTGTCAGAAAATAAGAAATCATTTTTTAAAAATTGATTTCAACATCTGTTTCTTTTGAACAAAAATACAAATATAAGCAGGCATGAAATTACTATTCCATATAAAGACTGAACAACATTGAACACACTTTCAATAGGTATATGTCCTAATATTGATCTGTGTTTGTTCAAAGGCCAAGAAAATAATATATCTAATGCAGACTCATCTACAAATATGACTACTCATTGAGCAATGTACTATCTAGACCAGCTTAAAAAATCAATCAGGCTTAAATTACAGATCCCAAAACGTATAATGTGAATATAAGTTGCACACTGTGCCAATGAGTCTGGAATATACTTTGTCCAGATTGAATAAACTTCAAAGCTTTTGATGTATACTTTGTTAGGAGATGCTGAGGCGCTCTATTAAAGAATTCATAGTCAATAGGGATTTATGTGTAATGTCTGCTGATATTTATGGTAGAGACCAGGCATAGGATTATTTAAAGTTTTATTAGTATGTCTATCAAAAGTATTCACAAACTTTCAAAACTATTTATCCAACTAAATCCTAATGCATTGGGTGTTAATATAAATTGTAGTTTATACCAACTCCTGCATTAATAATAAGCATTTTAATGCACAAAATAGATAAAACATGCTGAGAACTTACACTGAACAGTAGCATCATGACATAAAATTTATACAAAAGTAATTTCTGATACTTCTATTTCTCTGTTCATACATGTTTTTGTATGTACCTTCCTTTGGCACTCTCGGGAGTAGACAAGGCAAGGGATATGTCAATTTACATTCTTTCAGCAGGAAAAGATGAGAGCTTACCCTACTTATGCTCTCACCAAGGAGCTTTGAGAGTCACAGAGGTAGTTTGTTGTTGCCAATGTGGGTGCTAAGTTTTGCAGACAAAATGAAGTTATTTTATTATACTTTTTGTGTAGCAATTCTTAGCTTTCCTTCTACCTCTCCATGATGTGACTGCTCATTTTTTTAATTGAAAATTACTTTTCACACAATATGTTCTAATAATAGGTTCCCTACCCCATCTCTTCTCAGATCTTTCCCATCTCCTCATCCTCTCAACTCCATGCCTTTTCTTTTCTCCCTCTCTCTTTAGACCAAAAACAGGCCAACAAGAAAAACAAGACAATACAAAAAATAAGAAAAAGCACAAAGAACACACACACACACACACACACACACACACACACACACACACACACACCCAATAAAATCAGAAAAGAAACAGTAGCTGGATATTCCTTTCATTGAAAATATATACTTTTATTCAATATATTCAGAATATGGTTTCCTCTCCCTAGCTCTTCCCAGTTCCTTCTCACCTCCTATGGTGGTTTAAATAGATATGGCCCCATAGACTTATGTGTTGGAATGCTTGGCCTGTAGAGAATGGCACTATTAGAAAGTATGGCCATGTTGGAGCAGGTGTGGCCTCGTTGGAGAAAGTACATCACTATGGAGGGGCTTTGAGGTCTCATGTATGCTCAAGCAATGTGTGGTGAGACAGTTCTCTTCCTGCTGCCTGCAGATCAAGATGTAGAACACACAGCTCCTTCTCTGCCACCGTGTCCCACCATGATGATAATGGACTAAACCTCTGAAACTGTAAGCCACCCCAGTTAATATTATCTTCTGTAAGAGTTGCCAGGTGCCTTAGGCAGGGCAAGGTGAAAAAAATGTAACATATCTTTACATAGTTTAACAAAGGCAGCATAAAAAATGTAACATACCTTCACACAGTTAATGTAATACACTGCAACATAAACAAATGTAACACATCTTTGTCCACTTAAAATAATATTCCACAACAGAGATCTTTCTATCTCTGATACCATCTTTGTTGGTAAACCAAGAACCACCCACATTCCAGAACCAGGTTATCCCCAAGCCACCTTCATTTTCATAGTGCCATTTGATACATTATCATCAGCTGCCAAATGTAACACATTTCCACAGTTGCCAGGAATCACGTTTATGAAGCCTGTGCCCCTTCTTTTGTATCCTAGCTCAGAGGCTGCCTTTCATGTTCCCCAATCACCAAAATACCTCTTCTGTGAAGTCTGTTATGTGTTGTAATCTTTGATGCATTCCTTAGCCCTCCATTTGCCACAAAATCCTAACAATCTTCAATTTCTTTCTTTAATGTCTTAAAGGTTTTATCATACAAGTTTTTAGGTTTTTTTTTTACTTGTTTTTGTTAGAGTTACCCCAAGACATTTTATTTATTTATTTTTAAGACTATGATGAAAGGTATTGTTTCCCTGTTTTTTTCTCAGTCCACTTGTCATTTGTATATAGGAAAGCTACTATAGGAAAGCTACTGATTTTTGTGTGTTAACTTTATGTCCTGTTACTTTGCTGAAAGTGGTTGTCTGCTGTAGGAGTTTCCCAGTGGACTTTTTAGGGTCATTTATGTATATAATTATATTATATGCATAAAAAGACACATTGACTCATTTCTTTGCTATTTATATCCTCTTGATCTTCAACGGTCTTATTATTCTAGCTAAGATCCTAAGTGCTACAATGAACAGGTGTGGACAGAGCGAACAACTTTGTCTTGTTCTTTAGTACAGACCACATTGCTTGTACAGCCAATTGAGACACTGTGGGCCACTTTTATTGGTCAATGTTAAAAAATATTTCCCAAATCTAAGTT
This sequence comes from Peromyscus maniculatus bairdii, assembly GCF_049852395.1. Taxonomy (NCBI): domain Eukaryota; kingdom Metazoa; phylum Chordata; class Mammalia; order Rodentia; family Cricetidae; genus Peromyscus; species Peromyscus maniculatus. The sequence continues at coordinate 95,393,473 of NC_134860.1, forward strand.
CTTAGCTGTTGGCAAATGCCAGTTTTATAAGTAGGTCTTTCAAAGGATACCAGTAGGAATATGTGGATAATTTATATCTGAAGGAACTGTGAAACAATTGACCTTCTCTGCATGGCAAGTGTTTCTGAATGTTGCTGTGACACTCAGCTGTGTGACTTTCTGATAGCAAAGTAGAAACATTCTTGAAAATATGGACTTAGAATATGGACCTCGTGCACATTTATATTTGTTGATTTTGCTTCATATTCTATCTCTGAAATGCCAAGATGTTGTATGTGATTATTTTCTGAAACCTGAAATTTCCTAGGTAATCACTAAATGTTCTAAGGGGAATGAGTGCCTATAATTCAGTGTCAGATGTATCTATTTCTATGGTTTCATAAATTGTATCTCATAATGATGTCATATCAATCTTGGATTTTGTTAGTATCCTATATGATGATTACATAGAAGTGAAATCACCCAATGACTCATTTCTCGGAACACATCATTAAGTGACACATGACCAAAGTGAAACACCTCTGGGAAATCTTAAAACTATTTAAAAACTATATAATGCAGCTAGTTATATTTATGCCACTGGTTTAAAAAACCACAAAGAAAAATTAGAAATAAAATTTTAATTTAATGAAAAAGGAAGCATAACACATATCACTAATACATATCTAGAACAAAATTTACATTCGTGGGCAATGACCTAATGGTAAAGTACTTGCCACACAAGTATGATAACCTGGGTTGTAAAGCCCGTAGCACTCCTCTGTGATCACAGTGCTTCCTTGGGGAGATGGGAGATAAAGACAGGAGAATCTTAGAAGTTTACATCCTGGGAAGCCTTGTGTACACAGTGGCAAACAACAAAAAGAGATAACTTGTCTCAAATAGGGTGGGACATGAAGACTGACACCCAAGGTTGTCCTCTGATCTCCAATCATGTGTCATGGTATGAATTCACCCAGCTTTCCACACAAATATAAACACACACACACACACACACACACACACACACACACACACACACGCATCACACATACACACACATTCATACACTCATGGACATCATATATGCATATTCATACAAATCATACACACAGACACACATTTATATTCCTACATCAATGGAATTTACTTAGGTTTTTAGAAACTGGAGAAAGTGAGAACAATTAGAGAAATAATTGAAGAAATAAGGTAAATCATTGATTCTCACTAACTTCACTTCATCATCTTTTCCTTCATTAATGTTTTTAATGTTATACAGCTGTATACCAACTGGTGACCCAATGCATAGCCCAATTAGGTCATACATATGGCCCTGATTAAACCAAATGAATTTATACAATAATATCAAAAGTCAGCAATTTGAGAAAGGAACAGGCATGGAAGAAGAAAGATATGAAAAGTTGTAGGAGGAGTATAAAATGAGATATGAAGGAGAAAGTAGCTAGAATGCATTATATACATATATGAAATCATCAGAGAATTAAGTTAAACTTTAAAAAGTAACACAAAAGCAAATTATAGGATCAAACAATTCAGTAAGTAACACACTTTTACTTTTCAAATAATAAAATAAATGACATCATGAGGTTTGCAGGCAAATGGATGGATCTAGAAAAAAATCATCCTGAGTGAGGTAACCCAGACTCAGAAAGATAAATATGGTATGTACTCACTCATAGGATGATACTAGATGTGGAACAAGGATGACTGGACTGCTACTCACATCACCAGGGAGGCTACCTGGAAAACAGTACCCCAAGAAAGACACGAGGATTGCCCAATGACAGAAAAATGGCTGAGATCTACATGAACAACCTGGACATGAGTGGGAGCAATGAAGGGTGAGAGTCAAGGGAAAGAGAGCAGGAGATCCCAGCTGGATCAAGAACAGAGAGGGAGAACAAGGAATAGGAGACCATGGTAAATGAAGACCACATAAGAAAAGGAAGAAACAAAGTGCTAAAGAGGCCCACAGAAATCCACAAAGATATCCCCACAAAAGACTGCTGGCAATGGTCGAGAGACAGCCAGGACTGACCTACTCTGGTGATGGGATGGCCAAACACCCTAATAGTTGTGCCAGAAACCCCATCCAAGTACTGAGGAATCTGGATGCAGACATCCATGGCTAGGCCCTGGGTGGAGCGCTGGGAGTCTAATTATCGAGAAAGAGGAGGGTTTATATGAGCAAGAATTGTTGAAATCAAGGTTGGATAAAGCACAGGGACAAATAGCCAAACGAATGGAAACACATGAACTATGAAGCAAAAGCTGAGGGGCCCCCAACTGGATCAGGCCCTCTGAAGAGGTGAGACAGTTGATTGGCTTGATCTGTTTGGGAGGCATCTAGGCAGTGGTACTGGGTCCTGTGCTCATTGCATGGGTTGGCTATTTGAAACCTGGGACTTATGCAGGGACACTTGGCTCAATCTGGGAGGAGGGGACTGGACCTGCCTGGACTGAGTCTATTAGGTCGATCTCAGTCCTCGGGGAAGGCTCTGCTCTGGAGGAGGTGGAAATGGGGGGTGGCTGGGGAGAAGGGGAGGTGGGTAGGAAGGGGGAGAACAAGGGAATCTGTCGCTGCTATGTAGAACTGAATGGTATTGTAAAATTAAATTAAATTAAATTAAAAAAAAAAAGAGCTCTGGCTGCTCTTAGAGAAGACTCGGGATTGATTCCTAGCACCAAAATGGTAATTAGTAACTGTCTAACTCTAGTTTCACGTGATTTCACACCCTGTTTTGGCCACAGTGCATACATGTGGCACACAGAAACACATGCAAGTAAAACACCCATACACATAAAAATATTTTTACAAATCATAAAATTCTTAATAATAATAAAAGGAATCTGTAATGCCTTTATAAGATATAACACTTAGAATAACATTTTGCTAAAATTAAAAATGTAATATTAAATAATCCACATTAATATTGAACAGTCAGATACTTATATCTGAACACATAATTAGACTGAAATACATAAAGTTTTAAAATGGTTTTTAAAAACCTGTATTTTAATACAAACAAAGAAAACAAGTGAGTGAGTTTGTGCACAGGCATGGAGGGCAGAAACTGTGAAGAAAACAGGAAGTTAAACTAGAAATGTCTTAATGTATTAAATTGGAATTCCAGATAGATATTGAATTATAAGAAATTGGAGATACTGCCAGGCGGTGGTGGCACACGCCTTTAATCCCAGCACTCGGGAGGGGGAGGCAGAGCCAGGCGGATCTCTGTGAGTTCGAGGCCAGCCAGGGCTACCAAGTGAGTTCCAAGAAAGGCGCAAAGCTACGCAGAGAAACCCTGTCTCAAAAAACCAAAAAAAAAAAAAAAAAAAAAAAAAAAAAAAAAACAGAAAGAAATTGGAGATACCATTTTAAGAGAAGATGCCCACATATTTTCCAAATTAAAGAGAAACACTTCTACAAATGCTAGGAAAAACTAGTAGCTGCTCAATAGGGTGGTGAAAAGTAAATTGTACCTAGAAGTATGTGTTTCAGATAGAATAACATCAACAGCAAATATATGTTACTGAAAACATACAGACAACTATAACTTTCCTAAAAAGGACATTATTCATCTGGGGTATTGCTATGATAGGCTTGACCATGGTCTTTTCTTTTCTTTCTTTCTTTCTTTCTTTCTTTCTTTCTTTCTTTCTTTCTTTCTTTTTTTTTTTTTTTGGATGAAAGTGGGTTTTAGGAACTTGGATTAGGAAAGCAGTGGAATGTTTTAAGCAGAATTTAATGGATCACCCAAGTAGGAACATGGAAGACAGTGGTGCTGGGTTGATTTGAAATATAGAGGCCTGGCTCAAGAGATTTTATAGGAGAAGAATGTTAGTATGTGGCCTAGAGACTGGTCTTATAATGTTTTGGTGAAGAATGTGGATGCATTTTGTCCTTGTCTAAAAAGACTACCTGAGGCTAAAGTGAAGACTTTCAAATTAATTCCACTGGAAATATTTTTCCTTTTGTTTTTTGTTTTTTCAAGACAGGGTTTCTCTGTGTAGTTTTGCTGCCTGTCCTGGGACTCACTCTGTAGACCCGGCTGGCCTCAAACTCACAGAGATCTGCCTGCTTCTGCCTCCTGAGTGCTGGGATTAAAGGCATGAGCCACTGCCGCCCATCCATTGGAAATCTTAAAACATCTTAGTATTGATTGTTGTATTGTTGTTAGCATTTACTCTTATGAAGAATCTATAATGAAAAAGATTAAGTTTAGCAAGGAAAAATATAAAATGTAAAATTTGAGGAGAAAGGGTACTAGGAAAATGGAATAGAGCTAAATCCTGTGCTCAATGAGATAAACAGATTAAAGTAATGCCTGGTGATAAATGGAATAAAGGTATTAGAGACCTCAGGGAAAGATCCTACCCAGCTAAGCTTGCAAGTCCTGAAAGGGAATTAAAGAGCAGTTTAGGCCCAAGCATGGTGGTACACACCTTTAATCCCAGCACTCAGGAGAAAGAGGCAGGCAGATCATTGAGTTTAAGGTCAGCCTGGTCTACAAAGTTCTAGGACAGGCAAGCTTTAAACAGTGGAGGAAACTATGGAAAACAGAAAGCTGGTGATGATGTAATTGGATGACAGAGCCATGTTCAAGTCTCAGCAAGCAGTATAACTTGGCAGCTTTTGCCACATGATTCTGGCTTTAGATTCAAGGATACAAGAAAGGGGCTATGGAATCTTCCTCTGTGACTAAGGGAAGCTGGTGAGGCCAGGTGTGTGGCAGGGGTGTCCCTGAATGGAAGCCTGGAGAGGCCATTGTTTGAAATTCTGAAGGTTAAGCCTAGAATGCCTTGGAGACCCCAAGATCTTAGAGATGCCAGAATTGTGGGATACCTATCAAAGAAAGCTGCTAGCAGGATTGAAACCAGCCCAAGAGAAATGTGTTGCAGTCAACAAAGCTGAAAGGAATTGGAGATCTGAGGAGTGCTTTGACATCAGACAATGAGATGTAAAGTTTGGAGTTTGTCCAGATGGTTTTCAGTCTTGCTTTGGCCCAGTATTTCCTCACTACGTTCCCTTTCCTCACTTTTGGAATGGTAATGGATATTCTGTGCCGTTATATGTTGGAAGGATGTGCCCTGTTATTTTATTTTGATTTTTTGTTTGTTTGTTTGTTTTTCAAGACAGGGTTTCTCTGCATAGTTTTGTGCCTTTCCTGGAACTCATTTTGGAGACCAGGCTGGCCTCGAACTCACAGAGATCTGCCTGCCTCTGCCTCCCAAGTGCTGGGAATAAAGGCATGCGCCACCACCACCCGGCTTATTTTCATTTTTATAGGCGATTAAGTTAAGAGATTACATGAATCTCAGAAGAGACTTTAAGCTTTAAACTTTTAAACATTATTGAGATTGTTGAAGACTATGGAGAGTTTTGAAGTTGAAATAAATACATTTGCATTATGTTGACTATAAGCCTACAAGGTCCAGGCAGTGGAATGTAGTAGTTTGAATAATTATGGCCCCCTTAGACTAATGTTTGACTGCTTGACCTGTAGCAAGTGGCACTATTAAGCAGGGAGGCTGCTGTGGAATAATCCTTGTGTACACAGTGTGAATATATGTTGTTCTGATTGGATTAATAACCAAGTTGACTGCCCAATAGCTAAACAGGATAAAGTTAGGTGGGAAAACCAAACTGAGAATTATGGGAAGAAGAAGGGTGGAATGAGAAGAGATATCAGCCTGTCATGATATATTGCACCTTAATAAAATTTGCCTGAAGATCAGAAAACAGAACAAGCCACTAGATTAAACATAGATGCCAGGCAGTGGTGGCACACATCTATCTGGATCTCTGTGAGTTCAAAGCCATCCTGGAATGAGAGTTACTCAGTCTAAGAGAGCAACAGAGTCAGGCAATGATGGGACACACCTTTAATCCCAGCAATTGAGATCTCATGCCTTTGCTTGGGAAGCACATATACCTTTAATCCCAGCACTAAGAAGGAAGTGATGGCTAGGCAGAGAAGGGTATATAAAGTGTGAGGAGGCATGAACTGAAGGCTTTTAAGGCTGAAGAGTTCTAGAAGTAAGGCATGACTGTGGCTTGTTCCTTTATCTCTCTGATCTTTCAGCATTTACCCCAATATCTAGATCCGGGTTTTTTATTGAAAGACCATTTAGCAATTTGAGCAATGCCAGCCAGATGCCAAGGAAGCAGGACATATAAAAAATGAGGTAACAAGCCATAAGCCACATGCCAAAGCATAGATAAGAAATATAGATTAACTTAAGTGTAAGAGTTAGGTAGTAACAAGTCTGCGCTATCAGCCAAGCATTTATAATTAACATTAAGGCTCTGTGTCAGTAATTTTGGAACAGGTGGTCAGGACAAAAAAAAAAAATCTACATGTGGCCTTATTGTAGAAAATGTGTCACTGTGGGGGTAGGCTTTGAGATCTCTATGTTCACGTTGTGCTCAGTATAGTACACAGTCTCTTTCAGCTGCCTTTAGTTCAAGACATAGTACACTCAGCTCCTTCTCCAGCACCATGCCTTCCTTATGCTGCCATGCTTCTTGCCATGATGATAATGGACTAACCCTCTGAAACTGTAAGCCAGTCCCAATTAAATGTTTTTCTTTAAAAGAGTTGCTATGATCCACTGCAGCTGGGGCTATGCTGACCTAAGTAAACTGAGCTGCCACAGATGGCCATGGTAACATCTGGGCCTCAGCTGCCTCTGATGGCCACAACTGGATCCATGATTCTGTTGTAGCTGAGGTCTGTGTTTTATAATCACTGCCCATGTTAACATAGGCGCTCATGCAAGCCATGCATGTTGATGTCCAAGAGCTGTGCTAAGCCAGTTTCTCCCCTCACTGGCCCTGGGAGAGCTAGCTCTGCCCCTCATAGGAGAGCTGGCCACTGCACCTGGGAGACTGATCCTTCCCCTCACAGGAGAGCTGGCCCTGCACCTCATAGAACTGGCTCACACCTGGAAAAGCTGCCCTACCCTGCCCCTTTCCTGACAGTGGTGATCCCCAAGGCCCAGACTGACAAACTCAGCTACCACCCAGTCATACATCCAGGGCTTTGAGTTGGCCCACCTCAACATCTGTCCCCCATCTATGACCTACTGAAGAGTATGAAGGGACTGGTCCTGTAGAGTCATAGCTTCAGGATCCCCATGACTAGGAAACAGCAGGATATCTGAGAGGAGTTTCAGTGAGTGTCCAGTATTGTTGGTGTACCAGAAGCTAGAGGATTTGAACCAACATCTCCCCACACAATGAACATTTGCAAGTAGAGCTGTTTCGGCAAAAGGGTCTGGTGCAAGACACATAGAAGATCTCAATGCCATTAAGACAAATGAGAAGCTGATAGAGAGGCGGGAAAGAATAGAGGAGTGAAGTGGGGTTTTTGTTTTGATTTTTTTGTTTTGTTTTGTGTATTGTTTGTGTAATATTTGTGATGTTTTATTTGTGATCTAAAAAATAAAGCTTGCCTGAAGATCACAGTGCAGAGCTAAGCCACTAGGTAGCCATAGAGGCCTGGCAGTGGTGGCACACACCTTTAATCCCAGCACTAGGGAGGTGGAGACAGGAAGTGATATGGCTGAGCAGAGAGAGAGGGATATAAGGTGGGTGGAGACAGGAGCTTGGCCCCTTTTGGCTGAGGATTTTATAGAGGTAAGAACTAGTGGCTGGATACTCGGCTTCTGTGATCTTTCAGCTTTCATCCTGATATCTGACTCTGGGTTTTTATTAATAAGACTAATTAGGATTCCTGCTACAAATATTTTTAATTTTTATTATTTCATTTATATTTCTTTTATATTCTTATTTTGGGAAGGATGTTATAAGGATGAAGGGCAGATATGGAGATATGTAAAACTAATGGGATTGGGGTGCATGATGTGAAATTTCCAAACAATCAATAAAAGTACTTGGTTTAAAAAAGGTTGCTGGGACCATGGTGTCTCTTCATAGCAATAAAACCATACCTAAAACTCTCTCTATGCCTCATTTACCTTACTTTTTTATATAACTCAGGATCATCTTCCCAGAGTAGTATCACACATACAGTGGTCTGGGCACTACTGCATCAATCATTAATCAAAATGTCTCTATAGACTGGCCTACAACTGAGCTGATTGATGCATTTTCTCAATTGAAGTTGAATTGAATCCCTCCTCCAAGATTACTCTAGCCTGTATCAAATAAACATAAAACTAAACCACACACCTTCTTCTCAACAAGCCCCTTTCTACTTCTCTTTCTGTCTCTGTCTCTGTCTCTCTTTCTCTCTTTCTCGGTGACCCACTGAGTTTCATTATGATCATTTGTATGATCATGAGTTGAGAGTTACTTAGTGGACAACTAATTATTGGCTACGTGACTGAAGGAAATGACAATTTTCTCCCAATATCCATTAACTGTCCATAAATTCCTCAGAAAGGAATTCCTCGGGAGCCCCCATCCCATAGAGGATTAAAAGCTGAAGGTTCCATTCTAGTGCAAGTTTTGGGGAACAAGCAAAAGCTCCAGCGAGTCTATGAGTGCAGAACTGACATCATGTCCCAAAGACACTTTTTCACAGTATTCCCCTCCATAATCTTTAGCTCACATTCATCCAGTCCCCTCTTCTACCATGTTCCTTGAACTTTTGAGAGGATGTTATACATATCCTATTTAGGTCCAAGCACTCAAAAGTCATTTTGATGTGTTCTGAGTCTTTATGTGGTTATCCACTCTAAAAAAGAAGCTTTGAAGAAGACTTGGGAGCAACAGTAATTTATGGGTGTAAACATAAATATTTAAAAAGAAGCTGCAGGTCAAGAAAACAAAATAAAAATATAAATAAAACTGGTTTAAGATCAAAATAATATAACAATTTCTTATTTCTAATTCTGGTCTATATGTAACATGAAATGGAGCTTGAAATGGAGGTCCAGTTTTAAGAAATCTCTGAGCAAAATAGAGCAAGTGACTCCTCAGCCTCTGAAAGGTTAAAAACAATGAAGCCTACCCAAAAGGAATATGTTTATGTGGGTCTGGTGGTTTGACTGAGAATGGCCCCCATTGGCCCAGATATTTGAATACTTCGTCCCCAGTTGGTGAATCTATCTGGCAAAGACTTGCTGAAAGGAGATGTGTCACTTTGAGAAGGCTTCGAGGCTTCAATAGTCCCCATCCATGCCCAGTGAAGCTTTGTTTTCTGTTTATAGATTTATGGGAGCTTTCATGTTCCTAACCAATGCTATGCCTGCCTACCTGATGCCATGATGTGATATTCTATCCATCATGATGATGGTGGACTTCTATCCTTCTGGAATGATATGTCTCATCTAAATAAATCCTCCCTTGTCTATGTTATGAGATATTTGATTACACTGTGAACACTGAGATTGCTGGGAATACCTGTGGTGTGGTGTGGCTCATCCCTAGCACATACCTTTAGTCCAAGAGCTTTCTTCTAGAACATTGTAAGCAGGATTAAATAAATTTAACCATTGTTCAAGAAGCTGAGCAAGCAACAAGCTGACAGGAAGTGAGCATAATATTCTTAACAACAACAACAACAAAAACAACATAAGCATAAGGGGAAGTTGGGAGGATGGGGGGAGAGAGGTATAGGAAGTAGAAGGGGGGAACGTTCAGTTGAGGAGTTTATTTGACACTGTATAGGAGAAGGCAGGAGGATTCTAGAACATCAGCTGAGGAGGAATGTCAGCTGGGTGATTTCTCTGCCTCTCTGAACTAGCAGCTTTGTCCCCAGCATCTGGACCATGAGTCTTTTGGTATAATCATATAATTGAGATTTTGTTAAAAATGGAATTGGCTCTCCAATGTGTAGCATGACCACAGGGGCATAGTAATCACACCACCTGTGGATAACCTAAGAAGCCATCAGATTTTGTAAGACACCTGGGAAGTCCTCACTGAGAAAGTTAAGTAATATTAAAAGGAAAAATCTTTCCCACATAATAGTGGGAAATATAATAGAGGAATTAAGACCCCATATAGTACTACTTTAGATGGCTTGACAATAGAAGCAGGAAATGCAAAGATAAATGACTTAACTGAGCTTAACATAATACTGATTATAATTACTATCAGTCTGGTAATTAATTTTATTCTTAATGGCCATAGTGGATTTTTTGTGGCAAATTATGAAAAGTGGATTGATAAGATATAAGCCACAGGAAGACTTATAAATTAAAATAAGAAAAATACTCAGACACAGACAGAAGAATTTAGACAAGAACTTAACATACCACCACACAATGAAACTGAAGACAGATGGCCCCAGGTTGTTAGAAAAAACAATCTTAGTTATTCAGTTACTATACCAGAACAACCAGCAGATGATACACATCCCCAAAGTTAAATGGAATCATATAGAAATATTAGATTTGAGGATGTTTAAGAAATCATTCATTTCATGTGGCATGAAGCACATATTAAATTAATGGGCAACTAAGAATAGAATTTCCCCCCAAGACTGGAAGGATTTGGAAATAGCAATATTGGAAGCTGGTCCTCAGTTACAATTGTGAACATGAAGTGAAGAAATACAAAATAGGCCTAGAGGCACTAATATTTCCCAAGATCAGATTCTAGGTGAAGGTAAAAATGCTGAGTTACAAAGACAGTTTGAATTAGATAATGACACCTTGATATTATGCAGTTTAGTAGCTTTAAATGCTTGAAACAAAGTTGAAGAATCAGGAAAGAGATGTGAGTTATTTACTAAAATAATACAAGGCCCAAAAGAAGCCTTCACTGATTTTTTGCAAAAATTGACCTCAGCTATAAATAGAATAGTATAAGGTTCAGAAGTCAGACAAATATTAATCAACTCTTTGGCTTTTAAAAATTCTACTTTTGTATAGCCTAACTCCATTACCTGAAGGAAGTAAGTGAAAAGGAACCCCCCAAAAAATGAAATTTGGCAAATGGATGTAATTAATTTTGCCAAATTTGGAAAATTAAAGTATGTGCATCATACCATAGATACATTTTCAGGATTTCAGTTGGCCACTGCTTTAAATAATGAAAAGGTTGATTCTTCAATTAATACATTTATTGGAAGTCATGGCTATTATGGGGATACCTATACAAATTAAGACTGACAATGCTTTAGTATGTATCTCTAGTAAAATGATACTGTTTCTGCATATTACAACATCAAGCATATTACAGATATACCACAGTCCTACAGGATAAACACTCATAGACATATCTAAGCCGTCTTTACAAGATATGCTTAACAAGCAGGAAGAGGTAATAAAGACCCCCAGAGAAAGATTACACAGTGCTTTATTAACTTTGAAAATTGTGAATGGTAATGAAAAAGGAACAATGACTGCAGAAAGACATTGGATAGTAGGAAAAAAACTGCTGAATTAAATCATCCTGTTTATATTTTAAAGATGTATTGACCTAAGAATGGAAACTGGGATATGTCTTACATTGGGGAAGAGGTTTTGCCTTTGTTTACCCAGGAGAAAAAAAAGCTGTGGATATCATCAAGAATGATAAAGATTAAATTTGAGCAGAAGAGACCTGAATAAGGAGAGGCAATTGTTCACCAAACAACTTGGGTCATTCAGTCCAAACTAACTTATAAATACTAACAAATGCCTTTCATTAGATCAGGCATGAAAAAAAATTAAAAATAATATTTTTGTATGATAAATTGCCAAAGGCACATTTGCCTTACTGTTTTGAAGTGAAAAAAGTTTTCTCTTTAACCATGTGTCTTAATTCTAGTTTATAATATTAGACTGTAGATTGCTACATGGCCCACACAATTTTGGACATCAACTTTTGTGTTTTCTTCTTAAATAAAAGGGATATTTTTGTTGTTTGGTATTAAAAACACAGGTAAGAGATGTAAAATGTCTTACAATTTAAGTGAATTCAAAGGGTTACTACAGTTCAAACTTGTTTTCTAAACCTCTAAGAGTTGGAGTGATTGGAGCTAAGATAAAATATTTAAGTAGGCATGTGGTGTCCCATGCCTTTAGTCCCATTAGAGACAGGCAGATCTCTATAAGTTCTAAATTTTAGAACAAGGAGGTGGTGCACCCCTTTAGTCCCACCACCCTTAGACAAAACTTAGATACACCTCCTATGTTTACACACTAGAGAAATCACATACCATATTTACAGATTATTATAAAAATCCTCTACAGGGTTACTAGAAGAGCATTAATTTCCAATGGGAAGGGACTAAAGAGCAGCTTTTGTGACTGCTGGTAATCTCTTCTCCATGCATGTAACCCTAACCAATATTGAACCCGATGATACCCTAATTATGGATATCATATTTGTTGGTGAGTTGGCAATTGGGGACTTTTCATAAAGCAAAAAGGAGTCCACCAGCATTTGGCTGCTGACTTCTATTGTAAACACTTTCCATACACAGAGAATAAATATTCTTTTTTTTTGAGAAACAAATCTGGACATTTTATGAAGTATGGAGAACCTTATATTTAGTCATTGTCAATCAACTTATCGTCATAAAGTCTCCTTCAAAAGCAGAGTCTTTTGCAGGCTTAGCCATGGAAGGAAATGTATTAAGAGGAACTTGTACCTATCTGAACTGCTTCATGACCAGGATGTGGTAGCAAAGGTGTGGGGGCCCACAAAGGCTCCCAAGTAAGGCCTTACTTAAGGTCAGAAAGTCTGAGTTTGCTTTGCCCAGCAGGGCTGCATAATAGGATGAGTTGGCTAAAGGCATGGTTACCAGGTGTTTTGAAGGGTCTGCACTTGGTTGCCTGTTGTGCTTTAATCTTGAAAGAGGGGGGGTCTTTTGCCTCTTTCCTTGTTAGTGTATAAAAATCCAATTAGAAATAAACTCCAGGCAGCTGAGTATTGACCCCTGAAGTTTCCTGTGTCTCTGTCTTTTTCTACATGTCTATATTTCTATCTAATACTTCTTCATTCCTCACTCCTCCCACCAAGAACCCTTTGACATGTTGTGGCTGGCCCCTGACACAAAGGGGTCTGTACCTTCCCACTCAGGAGATAGCTCAGTTGCCCATAATCCCCATCTCTAAACTATTCACCCCTCCCCTAAAAGAGGTGCCTATTGCACTGTGGGGACCAACAGAATGGTCACAAAATTTTGATGGGTGATATTGCTCTGCATGATGTGAATGTGTTGCTCTAATTGGTTGATAGATAAAATGCTGATTGGACAGTAGCAAGGCAGGAAGTATAGGTGGGATAAGCAACCAAGGAAAATTGTGGGAAGAGGAAGGCTGAGTGAGGAGACACCAGCCTGCTGTCCAAGGAGCAGTATGTAATGGCACACAGGTAAAACCACAGAACACGTGGCAACATATAGATAAATAGAAATGGGCTGAGTTTAAGTGTAAGAGCTAGTCAATAATGGGCCTGAGCTAATGGCCTGATGGTTTTAATTAATATACGCCTCTATGTGTTTACTTGGGTCTGAGTGGCTGTGGACTGAGTGGGATACAGGAAAACTTTCAACTACAAATGGTGCCCACACATGCTGGCAAGAGTTTCCACCTAAAATTTGAGAGAGCATAAGAGAGATTATAAATGTAGCCAAGAGCACATTCCTAGTTAATGTTGCTAATGGTAGGCCTAGATACAATAATGTGTTCCCTTGCTGTGGCATGCAGGCTGGAGCTAGAGCATGGTAGATTCCCACTAAGTGACACAGAGGTTTCTGCAAGCCACACAACATGGTGCATGGTGGATATAGCTTTTGCTACTACTTTAAAAAAAAAAAAAAAAAAAAAAAGAGGTTTCTGGACTACATGCTGCTGAATGGAAGCATAGACCCACTGCTTCCCAGAGTCAGCAGGGAGCATGGTTCCCAGAGCTGGCTATAAATGTAATTTGGCCATGTTGGGAAGCTGAGGAGGGTGGAGCCAGCAATCAAAGATGCCATTTCAGTCCTGGTCATTCTACAGTTTAAAGCAATAGATTCACAATAAGTCAGATTCAGAAAAAGATTCTGCTTTTATTTCCACAGAAGATGAAAACCTGTGGATTGCTTTCAGGCTAATATGGTTTGACCAGCCAAGACCCCCTGAAAGGTCTTCAGTGACACCATGGCACAGATGATCCAACATACAGAATAGTTTCAAGGCAACTGACTCAAACAATGCAGCTTCACAGACTATCCTAGTCAGGATTTAGCTATAATTCTTAATTTTCTCAGAATCCCCGTTAGATTGGCAGCATCCTCATCCAGCAGGAAGTATAAGAAGCTATGCCCAAATTCCCAAAATATTGCTTATGAATGTTTATTTTTATTTAAAGGGAGTTGATTATAAATATAATTTCTTCCTAAAGAAAAAAAGTGATAGTATAGATATAATAGGATGAAAGGGTAGATTATTACATCCACTTTTAAAGAGCAGCAACTTGTTTAAAATGTTTTATATTGGTATAGATTTTAATTTATTGATATAAATTTAAAGTTAGTTTTGTTATACTGTATGTCTATTCTACTCTTGCTTAAGGTATTATGTTTATGTAACTCATTTAAATTGTAATGGATAATTAAGAAATACAGATTAATAATTAGTCTTCTATGATAATCAAACTTATAGTCATGTTAAGTTTTTTAGGTATACATAGATATATTTCAATTAAAAGACCGACAGACTATGGCATTTAAATTTTTTTAAAACAGACTTTCTGGACAGTGAGACAAGTCTGTTCCTGGCAGCACCAATTTACTTCAAAGAGAAAGATGGGTGTCGAAGACACTCTATATGGAGTTTATCTTCTTCTTGGCAAAAATAGCCATTTGGGCAAGAAACTGTTCTTGCCTGTACTGTTTGACAAAACTTTGTATCGACTGGACATGCAGGACCCATAGGAAGATGACCACTGAACTTTTCAAGGCAAAATGATCCTTCAGGTTCCTGCTTCACAGAAGAAGCTATCAGAACATTGCAAAAGAACTTTAGGTGACTTTTCAGGCAGGCATCTGTCTCTGTCATTCCAGATTTTTGGAAGTTGCTTATAATGTGCTTCTTGTTTATTAGGTAATATTATATCCTTCTGAGGTTTTTGATGGAGTTGAAAACTAGATAGTTATAATTTTCCTTGGTTATAATAACAGATAAATTATATATGAAACTTTAGACTCACAAATATAGGCTAGACAGAATATTTTCTTTAATTTACAAAATATAAATGGACTAGATTTTAACTGTAATTCTTGCTTGATAACTGTTCTATTATATGTAATTTTACTATATTGAAGCTAAAACCTTCCTTTTAAATAGAAATTAAAGAGGAAATGATGGGTGATATCACTCTGTATGCTGTGAATGTGTTGCTCTGATTGGCTGATTAATAAAAATGCTAATTGGGCAGTAGCCAGGCAGGAAATATAGGCGGGATAAACAGATAAGAAAAATTCTGGGAAGAGGAAGGCTGAGTGAGGAGTAGCATGTAATGGCACACAGGTAAAGCCATGGGACAAGTGGCAACATATAGATGAACAGAAATGGGCTGAGTTTATGTGCAAGAGCTAGTCAATAGTAAGCCTGAGCTAATAGCCAATCAGTTTCAATTAATATAACACTCTGTATGTTTACTTGCATCTGAGTGGCTGCAGACTGGGCAGGACACAGGAAAACTTTCAGCTACATTTGGCTAATTCAAAGTTTACTGATGGTTCATCTACCATTGATGGACCCAAAACTATTAGAAAGTGGCAGCCGATAGACCAGGAGATGATGGAATAGCTAATACTGAGGAAGGAACCAGAAATCAGTGTAACACTATTGGCTATAAGACAAACAACTAGGAAAGCAAAAGGAAAATCTCTGTCTTCTTCAATTCATGGTGCATGTGCAATGGTACAGCTCTATGGTCATCAAAATGGAAAACCACTAACTGGCAGATAAATGACAAATATATTTGCTCATGGGAGGCATGAATGAAAATGACAAAACTTAGCAAAGACATCAAATTTTATGTAGCTCATGCAGGCAAGACAGAAATAACACCTGAAAATAATGAAATAGTGGACAAATTGACATCGCGTTTAATTAAGACTAGAATATTAAAATTTCTCAGGGAACAAATTCAGAGTAAGTCAGCAAAGAATGATAGGATTACACATTCAAAAAGCTTGGAAATTTACCCAAACGCTTAAAAATAAGGGGAAATGGCGAACCAAATTAACCAGGAAAACCCAATGAGAATTAACTACCATAAGAAATCCATAGCCAGGCAGTGGGTCACATCTTTAATCTCAGCACTTGGGAGGCATATGCCTCTAATACTAACACTAGGAGGCAAAGGCAGGCACATACAAATTACAGCGATTTAAATTTAAAAGCCACTTTCAAAAGGCAGGCTGAAATTCAAAGTGAATATCCTTTGTGATATAAAAATAAATACACTTAAATATTTATATATAAAGAGAAAGGGGAATATAGGTATATTTATCCACACATTAAGGTATATTTAGTTTCAAAATTTCAGAAAATTTTTAATTAAAAGATAATGCTTTTCTTTTGCCAAAAAATATTTTACCCTGGGAAAGATATAACCTGCCAAAAAAGTAATCCCCCTCCCAGAGTTATGTTTGAGGCAGAATTTTGCTTTTATCTTTCCAAGAGAATAAAAGCATTCAACTAAGGGATGCAGAGACTGATAGACAAGTGAAACATCTGAAGAAAAATGACGGATCATCAAAAGAAAATGTCCCAAGGAAAAGAATAAGTTGGCCAAGTGCTATTGCCCACCTCTAGCTGACCAGTCTGAAATCTGGACTTGGAAACACAGACTGGCATCAGCTCCCATGCAGCCATCTTGCTTGAGCAGCTTCCCTTTCCGGCCAGACAGCTATCAGAAGTGGGCCACGGGTGGGACAGCCCAGGGAGTCAATCCCTTCTTCTTACCCAACTTGTGGCTGGCCTGCCCATGGAGGCTTTCCAAATGTTATTCCAGCTGCCCTCTACAGACATAAGTGGCAAATGGTCTTTATGTGGTCCAAATTAAACTAAAAATTAAAGCAGGCTTTGGGGGTTAGAAAGAGGTTATTTCCTTCACCAAACCCATGCATGCTTATACAAAGGAAAATCCAAAATCTCTGTCTCATATTAGAAGAGCCACCTGGTATGGGACAAAGGAAAACAGAAAAATAAGGGACTATTCTATTGCCACTAATCTCATAATCTTTTGGTTTTCAACTGAATCTCTTAAACTTTTCTTAAGGTATAAATATCTCAAAATCTATAAGATTATTATGTATATAAAATCTTTCTGGGGTCCCTAAGAAGATAATGGGGCCCTGCAACAATTAATCCACCTGGATTTAATCACTTGGCAAAACTGTCCCATTCCTCTTCTGCTACCAAGTTCTGTGCAAGCAGTGGACAACGTTGGGATGACTGCTGTGTTCTAACTAGCCAGTATTGCCACAAAGCTGACAAATACCATCCAAAGATCAGCTTTGGACTACAAATTGCTCAGGGAATTCAAATTGCTGAGTTCATATAAGACTGATATGAACATTTTGCAGAAATTGAACTCAAAAATACTTAATCCTAAAACTACCAAATACAGCCAAATTGGACATTGTGAAAAGCATAGAAGAAATAGCTTCATTATTGTAAATGGCTTAACTATGTTAGAGTTAAAACTTTCATTTAGACAAAAAAGGGAGGAGAAATGTTGAAGGAAATTTGGTCATACTGTGAACCCTGAGGTTGCATTATTTACTGGAAAAACCTATTTCTAGTTGTGGTGTGGCTCAGCCCTAACACACACTTTTAATCCAAGAACTTTCTGCATGAAAACTTGTAAACAGGATTGAATAAAGTCAACCATAGGTCAAGAGCAGAACAAGCAACCAGTTGACAGGAAGTAAACTTAGGATTATTAAGAAAAAAACAGAGAGTAAGGAGGAGTCAGGAGTTTGGAGGGAGAGATGCTCAGTTAGGAGAAGGGAGTGACGTTTAGTTAGAGGAGTTTGTTTGAGACTCTGTTGTAGTCAGAAATATTACTGTGTCCCACCTGGTCCCACAGCAGCTCAGACCCAAATAAACACACAGAGGCTTATAGCATTTTCAAACTATACGGCCTAATGGCTCAGGCTTCTGGCTATCTCACTCTTACATCTTAAATTAACTCATTTCTATAAATCTATACTGTGCCACATGGTTTGTGGCTTACCAGTACTTTTACAGCATCTGTCCCACTCTCCTTTCTTCTCTCTCTCTCTCTCTCTCTGATTTCCCCACCTGGCTCCATCTTGTCCTGACATAGGCAAATGCAGCTTTATTTATAAACCAATCAGAGCAACACATAATTACAGCATACAGAAAGACATCCCACAGCACTTCCCCTTTTCTGTCTAATCAAAAAGGAAGGTTTTAACTTTAATCTAGTAAAATTACATATAACAAAAAAGTTATCAAACAAGAATTACAGTTACAATAGTCTGTGTTTGGTGAAATTAAAGAAAATATTCTATCTACCCTATATTTGTGAGTCTAAATTTTCATGTATAATTTATCTTTTATCATAACCAAGGAAAATTATAATTGTAACTATTTAATCCCTAAGTAAACAGGAAATGCATTGTAAACAGCTTCTAAATTTCTGGAAATGACAGAGACAGCTGCCTGTCTGGACAGTCATCCAAAGTTCCTCTGCAATGTTGGGGCATCCATTCTCAGCCTATAGGCCTAGAGTCTCTCACTCACTTCTTCCTGTGTCCACAGAATGTCTGGCAGTCTCCTCTGTGAAGCAGGAACCTGAAGGACCATCTTGCCTTGTTTTGGCAAAATTTAGTGGTCATTTTTTTGTGGGTCCTGCACGTCCAGTTTATATAACATACTGTCAAGCAGTCCAGGCTAGAACAGTTTCTTCCCTAAATAGCTATTTTTGCCAAGAAGAAAATAAACTACATGTAAAGTAACTTCGACACCCATCTTTCTCTTTGAAGTAAATTGATGCTAGCAGGAGCAGACGTGCTTCATTGTCCAGGAATGTTTAACTTGCTAAAACATTTATAATGCCATATTCTGTAGGTCTTTGAAGTGTTTGAAGATTATCTACCTAATTGAAATATATCTTGTATAACTAGAAAACTTAACTAACATGACTATAAGTTTGACTATCATAAATGACTAATAATTAATCTGTATTTCTCAAGTATACATTATAATTTCAATGAGCTGCACAAACATAATACCTTAAACAAGAGTAGAAATATACATACAGTATAACAAAATTAACTTTAAATTTCTATCAATAAACTAAAATCCATAGCAACATAAAATATTTTAAGCAAGTTGTTGCTCTTTATCCTATCACATCTATAATATCCTCCTTTCTTCTTTAGAAAAAGATTGCATTTATAATCAACCCCTTTAAATAAAACAAACATTTATAAACAATATTTTTGGAATTTGGGCATAGCTTCTCATACTACTTCCTGTTGAATTGGGGCACCGCAATCTAATGGGGATCCTGAAAAAATTCAGAATTATGGTCAAGTTGTGACTGGAACAGTCTGTGAGGCTGCATTGTCTGTGCCAGTTGCCTTGAAGCCATTCTGGATGTTGGATCATCTGGGCCATGGTGTCATCAGAGACTTTTCAGGGGATCTTGCCTGATGAAACTATTGCCTGGAAGCAATCCACAGGTTCTCATCTTCTGTGGAAGCAAAATCAGAAGCAGAATCTCTTTCCAAAGCCACATATCCTTAGACACAAATTTTGAAGTCAAGATACCTTATATATATATATATATATATATATATATATATATATATATATATATATATATATATATATTATACACATACACACACACACACACACACACACACACATTAGTTTAACTCAGCAGCCTTTACAATCAAATGTCTTTCTGCACTTAAAAATCCCAAAGACAATATAATCCAGACACTGTGTGTGATTTCCATCTTTATGTGGCTAATTTTTTTATATTACTTTTACTGTCTCTTTAAAAGACTTTATTTTTTACAATTATTTCTTTATATAATTGTCTTCCTTTTCCTCTCTCTTCCATGTCCATGTACATTTTTATGCACACTGTAAACCATTCCATCTGAATTTGCCGTATTGTGAATCTACTATCCTTCTCTGACCAGGAGAAATGTTAAACTGCTAAACTGAATGTATAGGACTAAAGCAGCAGCCTTGGCTGCTGACTCCACCTATTTCAGCTTTTCAACATGACAGAAGTAATTCACCGCCAGCTCTGGGAACCATGCTCTCTGCTGACTCTGGGAGGCAGTGGGTCCATGCCTCCATCCAGCAACATGTAGCCAAGATATATCTTTTTTTCTGTATTAGCAAAAGATAAATCCACCACATAATATACTGCATGGCTTTGAGACACCTCTATGTACCATGGCAGGAATCTGCCACGCTGCAGGTCAAGCCTATATACTGCAAATCCAGCATAGTGTAGCTCAAGCCTGCAGGCTGAAGCTGGCCTGAGAAACACACTAGGAAGCTGTTTTTAGCTCCATTTTAGAATTGTTTTTTAAGTTCTCTCAAGTTTTAGGTGGAAACTCTTGCCCCACATTGGGCACCATTTGTATTCAGAAGTTTTCTTGTGTCCTGTCCAGTTCTACAGTCACTCAGACCCAAATAAACACACAGGCTTATATTTTTTCAAACTATATAGCATAATGGCTCATGCTTCTCTCTAACTAGCTCTTATATCTTAAATTAGCCCATTTCTGTAAGTCTATACTTTGCCACATGGCTTGTGGCTTACTGGTAATTTTACATCTTGCTTCTCCTGGTGAATAGCAGTGTCTGCCACACTCTCCTTTCTTCTCCCTCTCTCTCTCTTGGATTTTCCTGCCTGGCTCCATCCTGCCCTGGCATTAGCCAAATGCAGCTTTATTTATCAACCAATCAGAGCAACATATATTCACAGCTTATAGAAAGATATCCCACAGTACTATGTAGGAGAAGGCAGGAGGCTTCTGGGATATCAGATTAGTAGAAAGGTCAGCTGGGTACTTTCTCTGACTCTCTGAGCTACCAGGATTTGAACCCATCACTGGACTCTACATTTCCTTAAATCCATATAATAGAACATATATGTTAGGAACAAGAATAAAAACATTCTGTGTAACTTGCAAACAATTTTGTGTGATTTGGAGTAATATAATGTCTGCAAGATAGGAACCATTCATAAGACAGCTCTCATATGAGCCAATCATAAGGCAGTCTCTGATATTCTAATGAGCAAACCCTAAGGTGGGGATGATATGCTAGTGAACCAAGCCAACTCTGTGAACCCTGAAAGCACAAAATAAATGGTTTCTGGAATAATAGAAAAGTTGTAAACTTTGGAGGTTGCCCCTAGATCAAACTGCTGTGGAGGCATGGTATCTCAAACCTCTTCAGTGGTGTCCATCAGTTATGGGACTTTGAGACTGGCCACTGTGTGACTGGCTCTTGTGGCTGTTGATTATTAGCACCATTGCCCATTTGTCAGCGCTAGCCACTGGCCAATGCTTTCAAGGACCTTCTAGGGCTTCCAACTGTGACATCCTTGAAACCTATCCCAGCTGAAGGATCTCACATTGGATGCAGCTTGAGTTTGCTCCCAAACCATTCTTACCTGAGATGATTCCTAGTGGGAGTCTGTGGATTTTCTGCAAATCATTTCCACTGATGAAAAGTCTGTTTACATGAGATTACTGTAACCTTTATAATAGCATGGAATTGAGGAATATTTTTTTGTGAATAAACTCAGCATATTCAAAAGTAAATTTCATGTGGACATCCTAATTGTGGAACACCTCCAGGACCACCTGCTGTTTACTTCCCAGGATATATCTACTCTTAATTTTGTCCTGGCTGGAGTTCCAAAACTCTTTTGGGCTTCTGAACCCGGGTTTGGTTCCTAGATGATTTTAGGATTATTTCAGAGAAAGGAATGATGAGAAAAGGAGACAAAAACTGGTCAAGTTCAACAGAGAAACAAAGCAACACCTGTAAGACTGTATTTATTGAGGCCAAGGATTCTAGAGAGTTCTGTGTTTTGGTTCTTCATCTCTTGTATGAGCATGTCTGCCTATAGGCTATATTTGAGAGTGTTATTGAAACTATAGTCTATATACTAAAGCCTTCTGGTGAATATCTTTAGAATTAGACCTCCATATCTCATGGTGAAAATGGTTTTTATCTATTCCTTAATTTCAGCCATCTCATCAATGATTTTAAGATTATTTCTTTAGATAGGGAAATGGTACAGTAACATTATCCAAGGTGCCAGAGGCCAATTAAGGGAAACATGTTTTTCTTGGACCACTTAGAGTACCCATTTTTTTGTGTGTGCCCAGGATATTTGTGCCTATTTCATGGGTGAGTTTTTCAAGGTAAGCATATGTGGGATTTACTAGTCTGAACAAGGCACACAGACAGTTCCCTGAATAGGGAGAATGCTTCAGTATTCTCGGGTTTATCAAAGCAAGAACACCTAGCTGCTCACTGTGAGAATATGTGACATAGATGTATCAGTAAATGAATGGTGACTATGCCCAATGTGGACACTCAGCAGATATAAGAGGAGTCAATCAAAACAGAAATGTATGTGATTGGTTCAACAAGGCACAGTTGAAAAATGCCCCCACTGACTTGGGTGTTCCTCAAACTCTAACAGACACCTTTAGATAACTGAATGTTATCTGATGGTTAACTTTGGTTGTCAACTTGACTTCATCTGGAATGAACTAAAATCCAGGTTGCTGGTTGTTCCTATGAGGGATTTCTTAGTTAGATTATTTGAAGCAGGATAACCTCCCTAAAATCTGGGCTACACCCTCCGATGGAAGTCCAGATTAAATAAAGAATATGAAAGAAGAAAATGTTGCTTTCTGCCTGTCTATCCATTTTCACTGTCAAAGTCATATGTCTGGTTGCTTTGGCTTTCCTTAATCAATACTAGATTCAACTTTGTGATTCTAATAAAGACTGAAAAGCAGAAACTCTCCAGGAATCCTACAGGCTTTCAGTGACAGGCTGAGTGGGACTACTAAAATGTCTAGACTGTGGGATTGGAAACTACTACATTCTTGGCTTCTCCAATGTCTCCTTAAGTCTCCTCTTCTTGGACTACAAGGACCACATCCTGTAAGCCAGCATAATAAGATATATATCCTATCCATTCTATTTCTTTAGAGAAAACTTTTGCAATTCTAGATGTTTGTTACTAATAATTTCACCTGAAGATATATTATACAGCCATGATTTTACTTGTAAAAAGCATCAACCCATGAATATAGGGAAATATAAGGCATTCAGAATGAATGAACTTAGGTTCATGATACACAGACAGATTTAATTGAAAGGTGCATTTCCATAGTGTAGGAAACAATAAATAATAGTCTTTTCTGTCAAGTTCTGTAAGACTTTCATGATGAAGAATCCAAATCTTTTTATCTCTCCCACCTTGTAGGACTCTTATGCAAATCATTTTGTCTCCCTCAACTAGTAAAACCTTTATGCAACTGTTTTAATCTTCTCATCCAGTAAAACATTTGTTTACCTAAAAACTTTACTAGATTCCAGGAACTTGATGACATGGAGCTGTAATCCCCTTCCCTCTTTCTTTCATGGGTGTTCTTCTTTCCAATTCCTTAAAAGCTAGCCAATGTGGGAGAAAAGCTGTGAGATTAGACCCCAGATAAATGGGAAAAGAAACAGAAAGCACTTGTCGATTATCACATGTGAGCCCTTCTTACCCTGGAGTGCTTGTTCTGCTTCTGGGAATATAATGCTACCCTGCGTGGAGACAATTTAATTGAATAGGTGATCTCTTTCTTTGCCACCCCAAAATTATTTCTAGCAACAACGACCCCTTGTTCTTATAGAGACCAAAATAATAGAGATGTATAATATAACTAATGCTCTTATGTTGAGTAGCATGGTAGAGAAATTAACCAAATTAACAGTATTGAAGAATCAGCCAAATTATGAGAAACAGTACTGGAAACTATCACCAGAGAAACTCCATGCTCTGGATTAGTTTGAAAAGTATTTACTCTTTATGTAGAAGAGGCCTCATTATGTTCAAGAATTCTTTTTAATCTGTAACATTTCTGACTATAATGTATATATAATTTATTAATGTAGCATTTTAGAGGTTACTTTAGATATTGCACTATATTTGCAAGACCTATCTCCATCTAGCTATCTTGATTAATATTGACCAGGGTGACTAGAATGCACAAAACATGCTTCCTTTCATCTGACTGCATTCCCTTTATATTTCCTCTGCAGTGACAAAACCAACACACTTTTCTATCACTTTTGATTTCAAAACTTTGCAGGCTCTTAGAGAGGAGGGACAGAGGGCAGATCGTATGTGTGTGTGGTGGGGAAGCAAGGCATTTTCTTAGATGGTAGGAAACAAAGAAAACTTTAGAGGTCTTGGAACCCCACAGAACAGGGAGCTGAAGGAGTCTAGGAGTCAGAGGGTTAGTGCACACCAGAGCATGGCCCACTGAATCAGTCAAGCAGGCTGCACACAGGCTCACAGAGACTGAGGGTGGCAAGCTCAGGGCCTGCATGGGTCTGCACCAGGTCCTCTGCAGAAGTGCTGTGGCTGCTGGCTTGGTGATTTTGTAGGACTCCTAACTGTGGAAGCAGGTGTGACTTCGACTCTTTTACCTGCTAATGGGACTCTTTTCCTCCTGCTAGGTTGCCTTGTCTAGCTTCTGTTTCAGATTGCTTACCTTGTCATTATGTCTTGTTTTGTCATGTGTGGTTGCTGTCCTTTGGAGGCCTGCTCTTCTCTGATGGGAGATGGAGGGGATGTTGATCTGGGCAAGAGAGGAAATGGGGGTGGTATGGGGGGAGTGGAGGAAAGAGATAGTGTGGTTGGAATGTATTGTATGAGAGAAAAATTTATGTTTAGTTAAAAAAGAAAAAATCTTCAGAAGGAGGAAGTATATACAATGACTACCTATATGGTAGATGGAATTTCAATTAGATTTATTCATAATTTTATCTGAAAAAGAATCATGTGACTTTAATTTTGCCTAAGATGATTCGCATTTTTAATTCAGAATTAAGTTTACGATGATAATTTTTTTTAAAGATTTGATTTTACAGATTATTTGGCTATTAAAGTATATGCTTATCTCAAAATGGCTCCCTCCTCACCACTATCTTCATATTCCACAGCAGAAGGTCCACCAATTGTATTCTATAATGTCATTGTGATTCATATGATTGTATTTACCTTGGGTATTCATTATTATCCCCTTAAGAAGGATCCTGATGCTGTGACCCAATCCAGAGATTAAAAATTTAATGGATACACCAATCTCACAAATTCCCTAAACACACCTCATATACTGCCTACATACCTTACAAGCGTGTATCCTAACATGGGACAGTCAGCATTCACAGGTAATCTAGCTTAAGGCAACAGAGAGAAATTGCTTGGTTTACTTCTGTGGGCTGAGCCTAAAGCTCTTGGATAATACAAGAGTAAATAATAGAAGAACAAGAGAAGCAAACATATCTGCTAAGAGGAGAAATAGTCAGAGCTACTGGGCAGAGTAGAAAGCTGGAGACAGTAGAGAGTGCTTGGACCTTGGCCCCTAGGTCATGATTGCCATATATCCTTGAGGTTCCATCTGTATCATTCAGTCTTTATAACCAGTTCCTTGGGGTTTTTAACCTTTTAAAATATTGTTTTGATAGAACCAAAGGAGTCCTAACAGATTAACTATGCAACTCATCATTTATAGCTCATAGATGACAAAATATAAATAAAGCTATCATTATACTCTTTATTAATTATCTTAGCACAGAATTGGCATTTAGTGACTTATGCTGCATTTGAATCATTTGGGGCCATTACTAACCTTAGCAATATGAAGGTGGTAAATAATGAGATGTAAATATTGCACATACCTAGCCAATATTCTAAACATATCAGGAATTTGTTTATAACATAATTTTTGTCTGAGATGTAATGCACTACTTACCTTAAAAGGTTTTTGATCATTGATTAAAAAAATGAAGCAGTTGAAATGCATGATCAAATAACATGAAAAGAATAACAGATATGGTGCTTGACTCATTGGAAAAATATGTGTGTTTATTTTTTTAAAGATTCTTATCCTTTTGTCAAATAAACTTTTACTGTTATCTAGAAGATTAATGTAAAAATAAAAGATTACTAGGTGATTACTACCTGATGGGAAAGTGTCCAACCAATACTCCAGTAATGTGCATTGATGTCTACTACAGCAAAAGGCATATGTGCATTTTTTGATCATATTCTTGTAAGATTCCCTATTCCAACCAGCTTAGAGCTTCACTGGGACAACTGTGTTTTAGCTTTGGTCATCAAAACATGTACCACAGCACCTCTGGGAGCAGACAGGCCTTATCTGTGAATCTGTTTAAATGAATGTTCAGCGTTTCTATACTAATGCACATGAGGTAAACTTATTCTTCATATATTATCCCAATAATGTTTTGATTCTATTATCATCTCTACTTTATACATTTTAAAATGCAGCTCAATTGATTCATATTTTAAGATAATTCTGGAATAGTAACACATGGGGAAAACCTAAATTTCTATCAAATTCCACTAACTCACAGAAATTTTTATGACATTCTAAGATAAGTCTTACTGGCATAAGTACATAAAGACAGAAGACAAAAATCTATTAATAATGGTATAAAAGCATTTTCTATTTTTACTAAAAAAACTATAATTTGTTAGTATTTTGTTTCATGAAATTCACTAAGGTCATTTATTTTCATCAAGAAAAAAGTCAGTTTTTCCATTTGCTTATAAATGCTTAGAATATTTACAGAAATAGCAACCTGATATAGTTTCAAGTGTTGTACTGCAGATTGATTAAAGTGTTTAGATATTGTAAAAGGATATTATAATTTCAAGATGTACTTTTTCTGATGATCTAGTTGAAAGCAAACCATGGAGTTAGAGATACAAACCCACACTCTTACAGATATGGGAATTATGTATTTTGTTCCATCAACATGTCTGCTTTACATTATTCAGCACAAAGCTTTGTGAAATAAGAATCATGGGAATATAAGGAGATAAAGGAAAAGGGTACAAATAACAGCTTCATAAACTGAGAAATGTACATAAATAAATCATGTATATGTGGGCAGTTTGCTTAGCTGGCAAGAAACAAAATATGGAAAATCTGCTTGTTAAACAATAACTACAGAGTGTGCTTTTATGATGTTTTTCACCACAGTAATTCATATTAGAGATAGAAGCGGTTGCATGTTAAATAAAATCATTGAGCATTGCTCCCTGAGCATTGCAAAGAGCTGACTTATGTTGTTTTTAGATGCTTCCCATTAGAAAGTAAATATTCCTTCGATGCAATGCATTTCGGAGACTATAATAAAGACAAACGGTAAATAAAGTCACAAGGCGATTTCAGACATTTTTATTAGGAGATTGTTGAAAAGAAAAAGAAAATTAAATACAATAACAGTAAACGTGGTTCTCACATTGAAACCAGGCTCAAATAACTAGGCTACCATAGAAAAATTTCCAATTCTTGCATTATGATGTAAAAACAGATTTTTGTACAGATTTTGTACAACAAAATTCGTAATAACCTTTTATCATTTTTAGAAAACTTTAAATATATAGATAAAAATAGACAATTTTCATAGGTCCTACATGAAGATGAGTATGTTCTGTTCCAAGGGCTTGCATAGAGCGCAAATATGGTTATAATATAGAACAACTAGACGTTAATATTTGTAAGATTACAAAAGCATGGAAACAATAAAGTGGACAGAATTTTACTTGCTTACACCAAAACACAAATTTCTAAACAAACCTGCTTAACTAAAAAGGGGGAAATTAAGTTACAAACTTACAATAACATTTTGTGAACTGTAATATTTACAACAGATTAATAAGAGTCTCAACATACAGTGGACAGCTTTTGTCTCCAATCCTTCTAAAATTTTCTTTTTGTTGAACCAAACACTAAAGCATTCTCAGTGGTCTTTCACGTATGTATTTTAAAACCATTTACCCCACTTAACAGGTGACTCCAGGCCAGGAGCAGAGCAATGGCCAACTCGACTACCTATGTAAATTGTAGGCTTAAAAAAAAAACTCTGCCAATGTATGACTCCAAAGCTTGACACAAGTCCCTCTAATTTTAAGTGTTGTAATCTTTTAAGGACTGTATGTAGGGGAAAAACAAACAAAAATACATGTAAGTAGGAAGAGAATCTCTTTTCCTCAAACAACAAAACATGATCATGGAAGAATTATGCTCAGCAAACCAAGTTTCTACAAAGCAGTTACTAACAATATTTTAAATTAAAACATTACTCCCTTTTAAAGCAAGCTAAAAGAAGAACTGTACATATAACCCTTTATTGTATGAAAAATGGACTTAACCGGTTAATAGCAAGTTACAGCCAAGAATTAGTTATGTTTCAGAACTGCAAGGGAGACCTAAAAAGCACAGAAGCATAGTGACACATATCCATAATGGGAAATTTTTTCTTAACCAAATAGTGATTACCCAATCAGAACTATCTTTAAACACTGAAGCTAGCTTCCTCAGACTTATTACTTTGTTGTTTTATGGTAATAAAAATGTTACATTATAAAATTTTAAGATGACAGAAAAACCATAAAATGTACAGCCGCTGCACTGATTCCCGTGAGTCTTTAGAAGTGTCACTTCTATCGTGTAAAAACAAAGGTAACTTCAGCATGGAATAGCACTGTTTGCAGCTTTCCTTCCAGTTATATGCACAAATGTGAAAACACATACTGTAACTTTCAAAAAGACAGTAAAAATAACACGAAGCCACCCTTCCCTCTGAAGAGGGTGGGAAGCACAGCACAGTTTAACTTCATCACTCAGGGCTACATGGTATCGGACCAATACACCAAGGGCTTGTTGAGTTTTGTTTTTCAGCAACATTAACATAATATGACATTAACATATAAAAATATCTCTGGTGTTTTGATTTACTGGCCAGCCACAATTCATCCTCTGTAGTGAAGTTTGGGGCACTCACTAGGGATCAATATACAAATAAAAGTGGCCGACACAAAGTTCTGATGTCACCAGATACATAAGATCTCATTCATTAATACTGTGACTCCAGACAAATATTTACATGCCTGCATGCGTTAAAACCAGAAAGACGTCTTTCTGACCAACAGGGTGACAAAACATATTTTCTAAAATTTTCATTTCCTAAACACTAGTATACTACTGCATACATAATACCTTCTTGTGAGTTTTATGTTTATATACTGTACATGTGACCAACAGTTTGAGTAAGAAGCAACGTTATTGTTTTTAATCCTATATACCACTACCAGTTTGGAATGAAAACGTGTTATATTTATATATATATATTTATATATTTTTTTAATCTTTAAGAAAAAGAGACCACCAGTGAAACCTTTTGGCTTATAGTCAATGCTTCTGCTTCAGATATGCAAAATGTCATTTCATTGAGCTGTTAACATACATTTGTTGGTCTTTCAGAAAGTATATGAAAAAAGTTTTCGGGAGAAAATCCGCAATTACAGAGTTTAAAATTGAACGTAACAGAATACTCTCACTTTTCTCATTCCCCACCAGAATCCTCAGCGCCCCTTACAGATTCATCCCCATGTGTTCTTGCTGGTTTCCATGGTTACACAGTTCTGTAAGTCTGGGTGAACACTGCGATAAAGTCTGTTGATGCACTCAGTTACAGAATTTTCAGAAAAGGAAAAAGTGGTTCATTCCATTAAGAGGAACAAAAAGAAAACAAACCAAAGCTAGGTCTTCCTCAGACCTATCGTTAACTCTGTACACAAGTGTCCAGCAGCACAGGTGAGTTATTAGCTGTAAGAAGATTGGTGTGTGTACATTTATAAACATTTTCAGTCTCTGGTATGAACCACAGGTGGAAAAATCAATGCCGGAAACTTTTCTGCTTTTGTGGAATACTTAAATGTTAAAGAACATTAACACACAAAATTGAAGAAGTTTCTTTATATGGACTGTTTATGTTTTCCTGAACTTTCCAACGAGTAATGTCTGACTCCAGAGTTCTGTAATAAAGGAGGGATTTCTTCAACAGGAAAGATTCAGTACATGACGGTAGTTTTCAAATACAGTCTTCCATCTAAAACAAATGATAAAAATAATTAATGACATAGTATTTGAGGGATAAATATGGATATAAGAAATATGAGATTTGGTATGAAATTCTGGTTTTTAATCTTACTTTCACTTGCTTAGGATGTAACAGTTTTCACATACCATCAAAACTAATTTCATAATTACACGAGTTCACAGGATCAAGGAGGATACAGAATTTGTAGTTCTCATAAATATATATTTGCTACAATGATATCAGTTTCAGACCACTCAGAAAATAGATAAGGGTATGTGTGTATGTGAATTACTGATATGCAAAGCCAGGAACTTTCTGTTGAATGACAATTACTTCTACCAAGCTTGCAGAACCAAATTTTCTGGGAATGCACTCAGGCGTATCTCCATCAGGAAAGCCTGAGCCTCTACTTGTGCCCTAGAGGTGTTGTCAAATATTCTTGTGTAAGTACTGTGCACGTGTTGCTATTGACTTGAAAGCCACCACCGTCATTTTAACACCATCTCAATAAAGTAGAGCTTTTTTTCTCTGTAGTGAGATGAACTGAACAAATGTTAATTTATGAGTATACTATCCAAGCTTAAAACACAATTTTGTGGGAAATGAGAAGGAGTAAAATCTTGGACATATTGTGTAAACTATTTAAATGAAGCAGAAATAAGAAATGGGGAATTAATTATGCAATACAAAACACAAACAAAACGTAAGTCCATTTTTCAGATATATTACACTCTATCATGTCCCCTCAGTGGTTGACCTAATCTTCAGATGTATGTAAAATATGACAGAGTTTCAAATATTCCCAGCTACAAGAGAAGATAGAATGATATGGAAAAATCTTTTCCACACTTTGAAAAATAAGTATCAGTATAAATGTCTGGAAAGTGTCCAACAACAAGGAAATAGAAATAGCCCAGAATATAATTCAGAAAACAGAAAGGTATTTACGCATCTCACTTAAGTGCTGTTACACAATCTACAGCAGATATAGATAGTAATTAGTACAAAACTTCCGTCAATGGTAAAGCAGTTGTTACTTCACAGAAACAATGACTTGTCCAAATTCCACATCCTTGTCATGTTTTACAATAGAGTAATTTGCAGAAATAGAAGATCACTTCCATGGTGGCATGAAACACCATGATTCTGACCACACCGTTCTACAGTCCATCAAGCTTCACTGTGTCTTGATATACTCAGCCTGTTCTCCTTAGTAGTGCTAAAAGTTAGTTCTCCCTTCAATTTACTCTTCAGCTCCTGCTTGTTCAAATTATTTCATTTTAAAGGTGTCTGACTTTTGTTTGACAGTCCATGCAACTTAAAAATTGATTGTGAATGTCCAAACTGGTAAGTCCCATGAAAGAAACAGCCATGTTCCTGCCAACATTAGAAGCAGAATGGTTTAACACAGTGCTTCCCTTAACTGTTTTGATGTGGCAACTGTGAAGCTTCCTGAAACATTTAAAACATTTATTCATTATATGTGTGTGTTTGTGTGTGCATTCCACCATGAATGTGTGTGTATGTTGGGGGGTGTTAGTGGACAAAATGCTGGTGTCAGTTTTCTCCTTCCATATTCTGTGTTAGGGGAAATGAGTTGAGATCATCAGACCCTTATACACTGAGTCATCTCACCATCCCAAATGTTAAACTTTTGAAGAAACAATATGTGTTAAAAGTAATTAGGATATTATAAAGTTTACATTTAAAATTTTAAATAAAATGCTATTGAATAACATTAACTATTTTGTTTTGCATGTGTTTCTATGTATGGCATGTATAAGTGAACATCACATGTATGTGGCTGCCACAGAGGTCAGAAGAGAGCATCAGATCTCTTGGATTTAGAGTTATGAAAGGTGATGAACTGTTCAACTTAGATGCTAGGAAACAACAGGAGGTACTCTTAATCCCTGACTAATCTTTCCAGTACTAGGATTGCCTTTTATCACCACACTTTCTTTATTCATACACCCGACTGCAAGTACTGTACCACCATTCCTCATATCATCTTTATGTGTTTCTATGTGTTGTAGTCACAGAAAAAAATCTAGTCTGGATGCTGAGTAAATTTTTCCAAAGTATTACGAGATACACAATCCAAATCAATAAAAGCTTTCATCCAAAGAAATCAGAAAGAGTCCTTATTATCAGTAGAACTAAATTTTCCCAACTACAAATTGTGCTAAAGATACATTAAAGGTTGTTAAGTCTTAAGTATGGAGATGGATGGGAGAGAAGGGTAGCAGAAAGGGTTAGTTAGCAGAACTAACCTTAAGGGTGTTTGAAATGGCCATGTGGAAACTTACTATTTCATAAACACTCTCTCTCTCTCTCTCTCTCTCTCTCTCTCTCTCTCTCTCTCTCTCTCTCTCTCTCTCTCTCTGTGTATCTGTCTCTGTCTCTGTCTCTCTCACACACACACTCAAAAAGATTAATTTTAGTTTTCTCACATGAGGGATAGT
The DNA here is from genome assembly GCF_049852395.1 of Peromyscus maniculatus bairdii. Taxonomy (NCBI): domain Eukaryota; kingdom Metazoa; phylum Chordata; class Mammalia; order Rodentia; family Cricetidae; genus Peromyscus; species Peromyscus maniculatus. The sequence continues at coordinate 95,426,064 of NC_134860.1, forward strand.
GTTCCTTTCAGAAGTCAAAAGTTGACAAATTGAAATCTCAGCACCATATGTGGGAACTTCCTCTTGATTTTCTGGTGAAGGTTGTCTTGGTGATCCCCTGAACAATGCAAGCTATTACCATTGTACTTGGTTGCCTATCATATTCTCATGGTAAGACTTTATTGCTTCAGACACCATATCTTTTACTGATACTACATGGCCTAATTAAATTGGTTTTAATCAGAAACTTCCCTTCAAAATACTGGCAGGTGCTATGTATGATGCTGGAGGAATAAAAGTCATCATGACCTGTGTGACAAGATATTCCATGTATATAACAACAGGAGCACGATTGTATGTGGCTTAACAACTGCCTTCTGGTTGAATTTAGAACCAGCTCCACAGGAGGAAGTGTACATCGGATAATACAAAACTGGCCAAGAACTCATGGCTTGTAGGCCCCAAGGACAGACTTACTTTTATTATTATTCAAAATTCTAGTACAGAGTCAGGGGGTATCAAAAGCCCCTCATCCCACTAGGAGATAGTGACAGTTGATAGCTTCTAGAGAAAGGAGATTCAGTTTTTATTGACATTTTCATTACCCCTGGTAGGTGGATTATGCTCTAGTGGATGACCCCACACCCATGAGAATATGGGTAGTACGAACAGGACTTGGTGGGTTAATTAAATAAAATGTGGAACAAAGGGATTTGGGAGCAGTTTGGATATCTGGGTGAGGACTTAGGATGAGTTAAGGCAGGAGTAAGGATGAGTATGAGAAAAATGCATTGTACAGACAAATGAAATTCTAAAAGAATTGATAAAAATACTAAGTCTCCACTTCCCTGAACCTCAAAAAAAAAAAAAAAAGTATTCTTATTGTTTTACCTAAATAAGGATTGGAATGCTCGAGGAGGCTTAGTGTCTCAGACATTTTCACAGAAAACAAACAGAGGTGCAGTGATCTGATATTAATAGGGATACAAAGTCTGTGTCCACTCCATTCTGCATCGTTTCCTTCACTAAACCCTGGGATACATTCAGTCTCCAACATGCACTCCCTCCTCAGGGCTCATTCCCTTTGCTCTGCTCCAAGGGCAGGGCCTTCCCTTTAGTCTGCACAGATTGTAATCAAAATTGGAGTTTTTATATTCCAGTTTCAATAAAAAAAAAAAGTCCCAGTTTTCCTTTGACACGATGATTATTTGCTTTTGTATGGGAGGTTGATATGACAGAAGAAATCATCAAGCTAAACTTTGTGCATGGGAGTACTTAATTAAAAAGTCTGTTCTAATTAAAAGCATTTGGGAGTAGGGGTTGAGTGAAACTATTTAAATTACAAATTCCTAATAGTTTCAGAGTTCATTGTGATTTGATACTTGCAGCCATAATTTGGTTTACACAGGAAAGTATCTTGATCACTGAATAGTTTACCACAGGTGTGAATTTTTGTATGCTGCTTATTATGATGCAGATTTAGATCTACAGATAACAAAATGAAGAAATATTTTAAATACCATCATAAAAATGAACTTAATTAAGGTCTTTTACTTTTTTGTCCTAAAAATTGAACTCAAGGCATTGGAATGCTAGGCAAGCATTCTAACAATCTAACACTGAATACATATCCAGTATGATCTCAGACTTTAATATCAACATTGTAAATCATAATATTAGACCCAAGTTTATGGATTTTCTATAATATTAACCTTTATGAAAAAGACTGGAGGAATGGGGAATCTGTCATGAAATTTCTATCTTTGTCTTTTGCTCACAAATAAGTTTAGCTTTGGGGGCTTTAAGGGTTTTTTTTGATATGGAATTATTTTTTTAAATCTTATTTTATAATTTAATTTAATTTTACATATCAGCCACGGATTCCCTTGTTCTCCTCCTCCCACCCCCCACCTTCCCCCCAGCCCACCCCCATTCCCATCTCCTCCATGGCAAAGACTTTCTCGAGGATTGAGTTCAACTTGGTAGATTCAGTCCAGGCAGGTCAAATCCCCTCATCCCATGCTGAGCTAAGTGTCTCTGTATAAGTCCCAGGTTCCAAACAGCCAGCACATGCACTGAGGACAGGTCCCGGTCCCACTGCCTGAATGCCTCCCAAACAGATCAAGCCAATCAACTGTCTCACTTATCCAGAGGACCTGATCCAGTTTTGTTGTGTACTATTATTTGAAGTTATTGAGAGCTACCTTTCTTATTCCCGACATAAAAATTATACTATTGAATAACAATAAGTTTTATATAGCCAGTGAGGTAGCATTATATTAATAACATTATTTAACATAATTTTATATCATGACAACATGTAAATGACAATAATTTCAAATTGCCTTATCAGGTGGTAACAAGAGTATCATGCCCCACTGGGTGAAAATCAGTACAAAGAGAGTATACAGTTGCAAAATATAAAAAAAAAACAACATATGAGCAGATATATATTTTAGTTTTGAATAGAAATCCCTGACAAACATATACAAGGAACTCTTATCTACCTTTTGCATAAAGGTTGCAGCTTTCACAAAACCATTGTATGCACACTCTTTATTACTGTAGAGTGGAGGAGAATATTAACACAGGAGAAAGTAAACATATAAAATCATATATCTAGAAAGTTTAATATTTGCCCAAAGAATATGAAGTTAATATAAAATATGTTAGCATGAACCTTGTCTCAACATAATGTCTTAATCATGTGAAGCAAAGGAAATCAAAACAAGCGATGAAAACAAATGTTAATGATTCATGTGATATTTGATAAGACAACGAAAGGAAGTCAAAATAAAAGCAAACAAACAGGAACAGATGGGAAGGATCTTTGTCAAGTCATAACCCTTCTTCTAAAACCCCCAAAGGAAGAGGCTAATTAAAGAAAATATTGTTTCTTGTTCTTTTTATAATTTTATATTTAGAGTAAGAACATTCTGCTACTGCTAAAGCAAAGAAGCAGAGACACAAAGTCTACACTGAACATGAGAAATATTTTAAGAGAGACTGATGTTCAGCACAAAGCAGTTTATAGGAGGATCCTGAGTAAACATAATTTCTTCTCATGAAATTCAGATAACAACAGTGAAAGCAATTTCCAGATGTTTGAATACTAATATATCCAAGGTTATGTTCCAATATAATTAAAAAGTAAAAACTGAAAAATGTTGCAACCATTTTTTAAGTTTTAATTTAAGGTTATAGCTGAAGAATCAGAAGCCCATAGAATTGGATTACATTTGAAGAGAACTAATCCTAAACCCTGTTTGTATACTTTTCACATGAGCAGGTGGTGCTATTCTAGTGAACAGGTATAGACTAAAGCTCACGCGGAGGACAATATGTCTGTGTAATTTCAATAAACTGGTACAAGAAGTAGATAAAGTATTATCTACCAGAATAATATGGCACACCTAGATGAAATAAAAATAAATTACATGTTTTATTACTAAGCCAGCTTGAAATAATGCATGAGAAAAACTATTTTATTATTTATTTTCAGGGAGTTTTGGGTATTAAAGCCAAGGTCTCGTACAATTTATTGACTGTCTATCTAACAGGAAACAGGCAGTTCTATGTTTCACACTAAAAAGCCCTTCCAATGCATTCCATCATTGAGCTAGCCCCTAGAATCTCAAATGCAGCTGTTGATGGTGGTCAAGGATGAGGATAAGAATTACCATCAAGAAAAATATTCAAATAGTTTTTAGTTCTCTTCCAAGAAGAAAATATATGAGAGAGGACACAGGCTAGGTTACAGAAGGCTATTAAAAGCTGTAGTTCATAGGCTGATAAGAAAATGACCTTTAAACAAAGACAGTGAAGAAGAAATTGCTGTTGCTATAAAGGGACTCAAGATAAGCATAAATAGCAAGAAGAAATCTAAACATTGACAGTTCGATCTTCTAAACCAGACTTTGGAAACCACATGGGGCAGGCTGATCTGATGTTAATATCCTTCCTAAATGAGAAACTAAACAGATACATCAGCAACAAAAGCTGAACTAGAAAATTTGTAGAGAAGTAATCTTAATGTCTGCACAAGGAGATGGTTAGACACTTAAAGCTTGAGATCATTTACTCGACTCCAACCCAGGGCAATGTACCTTCCCAACATGCTCAGTCAGAGTCCCAATATCATAGTTCTCCCTAAAAGTGAACTCATCTTAAAGAGGAAGCCCTTTGCCTAAATTGCATTGTCAGGCATGTTTATGTTCTCCGTGGGCTAATAGAAATTTACTTCCAAAAGAAAGATAATCCTACCTTGCTAAACATTAAAATAGAGAGAACTCTTTCTCTGTAGTTCTGTGTAATCACTGATGTTCTTAAACCCATATTACCATAACCAAACACACATAGTAATAATAATAATAATAATAATAATAATAATAGTGTATCTATTTGCATGTACACAAATAAATAGGAAATTCTACATTTGATGTTTATTATTTTAAGGAAGCTCTCTGAAAAAGTGTTTTAGCATGAATGATCAGGCTGTACTCACATAGACCAGATTTCTAGTCCATATAAAATTCCATTAGAAACTAAGTATTTTTATAACCACTATCACAGGATTTAAACTGTTTATGCTCTCAGCCATCTTTGCTGCATCAACTAATGCAATGATTAAAATTACTGAATGTCTGGTTGGAATCTAATTAGAGTAGATAAAATACATTAAAATTTTATATATTTCTATTATGTTAGGCATTGCCTAGAACCCGAAAAGTGCTCAATAAGAATATATCAAAGCCAATCTTATAGCAAAAAATAAAGGAAGAGCAGCACTGTATGTATGTGGAGGTGATACCCTGAAAGACCACAATTTCACTTGGGTCACATAGTGGTAAAGAGATAAAGATTTGAATCTAATGATGAAGAAGCAACAAATTCAAAATAAGAAACACTCTGGTTAAAAAAAAATGGACCCCATTCTCCACAAGTATCCATTTCATATATTAATTTTTAAGGCTAAGGAGCTGTTCAAGATTAAAAAGACTGAAGAGAAATGGCAACTGACTATAAGATGTGATCCTAATTGGGATTCCTCAATGTAGGTATGAAGTGCAATAACGGACATTATTGAGTCAAACGTCTAAGGTAGAATTTGGATGTCAGACAAGATAAAAGTATTGTGTCAATGTAATATATAAAACATGATCAATAGACTGTATTTGAATGTGAACATCCCACTGACAAGAAATACTCCCTGAAATCAGGATGGACAAGTGTTGCAAGCAAAGATCTATAAGATATATCTTACTTTCAAATGGTTTAACATTATCAGATTTTAAAAAATAATAAAATACAGAAATCCAAAATATGAATGATTCATGAACCTTGGAAGTTTATACATGGCAATTTTTATAATGTTTTAACATTCCTTTGCATGTTTCGATCTATAATAGAAGTTTTGCTTTATTTAAAATGTTTTTTTTTTCTTTTTTTACTGATACAGAAAACATTGTTAGGATGATAGGTAATGTTTCACACACATATTGCATACTGTTTTTATTTCATAATGTTTTAAATAGGTTAAATATATGTATCCTCCAAATTATTTCTCCTTTATTTATAGTGAAAATCAAATTTCCAGGTTAGATTGCTTCAATGAGATAAAACTACAATAAAAGCAATACCAGTTTTTAAATAGTAACTAGATGAAGATGTGATTTTTCTACTACCACAACAATGTTTCACTGATTCTATGGACAGTATCTCCATGTTAAATATTTTATCTGCTTAGTAATAATAACACTTTTAAAAACTCCTATTAAGTATTGAATAGAAAAGAAATGAATAGTGATTTTCTTAACTGAGTTCTTTAAAGAACCCCGGTTCAGGTGTTCGGGTGTGGACATATGCTAGATTCTGTTCTGTTCCATCATGTTCTAACTTATAATTGTAAAGTTCATGAAGTCTATTTAGTTGTATTACTGGTTCTTTAGTTAGGACTGGATATACCAATGTGTATTTGTTATATATATAAAAAAAAAGTACCCTCTGATTAATCATTTGAAACAAATATTTGAATTCCTTTAAAATGTTTATCGCAAACAACAAAACAACAACAAAAAACAGCACAAACTATTTCAAGTTTGTTTCTTCTATAAATAAGAAATAAGGAAAAGGTATATTACTAACAGGTCGGCTTTGATAAAGTATTTGTGCATTTGAGAACACTCTAATTAAGCTTTCATTAGTCAGAAACTAGAACCCATCAGGATGGTTAATGTACCAGCAAGTCAGAATAGGGTATTTTGCACATAGGTTACCTTGTCTTGATTGGAGGTGAGACCTCCCACCTCTCACAAAGGAAAACACAATGAAATATCTTATTACTGTGTGTTCTTTCATTCCTTTCCCAGAAAAAGAAGATTAAGACATGGGAACGAGACATAATAATCAAGTGGGGCCCATCTGAAGTAGGATGATCAGTGGACAGTGCTCGCTTAATTAAAACAAAGCATATAAGAAAAAAACGGTTCCTTGCTTGCTAAAATAAGATAGCACAGAGAAGGGAAACAGGGACTTTTCAAATCAAGTCTTTTCATCTTTTCAGAACTACCAAAGACAGGCAAATTCTGTGAATAAATTGTGTTTTCAGAATACATTCATGCATTATTTCTGGGTGGGGGCACATCAGCAAAAGTGGTACTTAGAAGGGCAGCTCCTGTCAGAACCTTGTTATTTTTCTCCTGTTTGTAAGAAAGAAACAAACCATCATTTCAAAATGTTTAGCATTTTCTATTTTCTATACATGTCTAATTTGGTAATTTTCATGAAGGTTATATTTGTTTAAGGAGGTAATTGTGAGTGAACACATTTCCAAGCCTCCAAACACTTCTTAACATATTTAGGCAGAGCAAAAACTGAAATGCTAATCTAGAGCTAATCCTGAAGAGGGGTAAGCAACCTCAAGTGAAAGATTTATCTAATACATAAAATTTTGACAAAATGACATTTCTGTGGGGAACAGCTTTTCTTCATGTGTTACTCAATGCAACCATCAAGTGTTATTTGGACAGTGTGTGGGTGAGAACAATCACATGCTATAAATGGTCCTCTCTGCACTCACCTTTAGAATTTGTGGAGGGGGTTCAGTTCAGAGATATGAAGTTATAATAGACAATATACTAGCAAACAGAATAGAAAGTTTGTGCTATAAATACCCTATATAAAGAAAGTGCACAAGGATCAATAGAGTGTTTGAACTGAATGTAAAGTATAGAAAGTAGAGTTTGTGAGGTAACGTTTACCAGCCAAGGATGAGATGAACATGAGTAACTGACAGGGGCATCTGGTACTCTGTTATGTGGTGGTATTGTGTTCCCCAAAATATTGTGCACCCTAATAAATTTATTTGGGGTCAGAGACAGAACAGCCACTAGATACAGAGGCTAGAAAATGGTGGCACTCACACCTTTAATCCTAGCATTCCAGAGACAGAAATCCCTCTGGATCTCTGTAAGTTCAAGGCCACATTGGAAACAGCCAAGTTTGGTGACACACGCCTTTAATCCCAGAAAGCAAGCCTTTAATCCCAGGGAGTGGTGGTAGAAGGCAGAAAGCTATATAAGGCGTGAGGAGCAGAAACTAGAAGCATTTGGCTGGTTAAGCATTTGGCTAGTTAATCTTTCAGGCTTCTAGCAGCACAGCTCAGCTGAGAGCCATTCGGATATGAGGACACAGAGGCTTCCAGTCTGAGGAAACAAGATCAGCTGAGAAGTTGGCCAGGTGAGGTTAGCTGTGGCTTTTTCTGTCTCTCTGACCATCCAGCATTTCACCCCAACAACTGGCCCCAGGTTTGATTTTATTAATAAGACTCTCTAAGATTCCTGCTACACTGTTAGATACGTTTTCGAATCCATTAGTTGTTGACCAAATCTATTCCCATTTGGTAACTACTTTTTTTCTGTGAGTCTTATTATTGTATGTTCTCCAGTAGATAGCAATGCCCCTGTCTCCTACTTTATATCCTTGTGTGATCATGTCTCCTAAAGAGTAGATAGTGCTTAATGACCTGTTTGTAATGACAAGAATACAGAATAAGTATTTAGAGGTCACTTTCTAGACTTGATCTGGGAAGACTGTGACTTCCATGTTCCTAATGCACACTATGTATCTGGGTGTTTCCCGTTCTTCAAATAATAAAGCTAGGCTTTCATCTAGCAAACTTCCCTGTATATTAATCTCATGTGGAAATGGAATGATAACATATCTAGCTAATGGCTCACAAAGAACAGAGGCCACACTTCTAGAAGTCTGTGGATGTGAGACATACTTACAGCACCACAGCTTCACCATGAAGCCTTGGCATAGCCTTAGAGGATATGGCATACTCTAATACTTTCCTGTAGCCTCAGAAAGACTGCAAAATAAAACTCTAGATAAATTTTCCCCAATTGTTGCATTAGTCCAGAGAAGAGGAAGAAAAATAATGGTCAGTGTTATAAGAAAAAAAAATTACTTCCTATGAATTATAGTGCTATCAGTATACCTCAGTTCATTTTGTTTTAGAGCACAGAAGAGAAATGAGAGCTTAACTCAAAAGCATATAAAGTCACTAATCTGAACTTCATGTTGTAATTCCCATTAGAAACTTGCAGGTTCAAATATCACGCCTCACAAAGAATATTTCCTTGATTATGAGAAACAAACAAAACTAAATAAAAATTCTGAGGGTTAATAATATAAAATTATCTAAAACAAAGATGTTTATCTTTATACTTTTTAAAAATTTGTTTTTACCATACAAACATACATGCACACACTCATGCACACATGTATGCACACATACACATATACACATTTTATTTATTGAGTAGAACTAACTTTACTTGTGTTGCTTTATGGTTATTCATTCTGTTATGAATGAAAACAGGCTTTGTGCAAAAACTAATAATATTATCTTATGATAACTTTTCACTATTTCTTGGAAATAAAATAATGTTTCAAAGTGTTACCAGACTAATGGTGTCTCAGGACAGTAATGAGTGTATCAGGACCACTTTGCACTGTAACAGACTTTCTACCTGTCCCAAGATGCTGCATATTATTTTACTGCAAACTGTGGTGATATATTTTATCCTCCAATATATTGTGCACCCTAATAGACTTATCTGAGGTCAGAGGACAGAACAGCCACTAGATAGAGATAGAGGCCAGAAAATGGTGCACACACACCTTTAATCCTATCACTTGGGAGGCAGAGATCCATCCAGATCTCTGTGAGTTCAAAGCCACACTGGAAACAGCCAGGCTTGGTGACTCACGCCTTTAATCCCAGGAAGTGATGGCAGAAAGCCAAAAGGTATATAATGCGTGAAAACCAGGGACTAGAGCTGGTTAAGCTTTTAGACTATTGAGCAGCACAGTTCACCTGAGAGGCATACAGTCTGAGGAAACAGGATCAGCTGAGGAAGTGGCAAGATGAGGTAGCTGTGGCTTGTTCTGCTTCTCTGATCTTTCAGAATTCACCCTAATACCTGGCTCCAGGTTTGTTTTTATTAATAAGACCTTCTAAGATTCATGTTACGGCAAACTTTATTTTATATTTTCTGAGTACAATTGTAAATTAATCATAAAAAAATAAAATAAAATAAAACCGAGTCCCCTTGTCAAGAGAACATTTTTGTTTTTAAGTGGTTTATAGCCATTGGTGAATTTTAATTTCACAGTGCTTTTAAAAATCTAACCTTACGTTTTCGTCCCCCACCCCCTACCCGCCATTGTCTACCCTTCATCCCCAGTTTACTCATGGAGTTCTCATCTATATCCTCTTCCCAGGCCAATGCATATGTCCGTCTTTGGGTCCTCCTTGTTAGCAAGCTTCTCTGGAGCAGTGGGTTGTAGTCTGGTTATCCTTTGCTTTACATCTAGTATTCACTTATGAGTGAGTACATACCATGTTTGTCCTTCTGAGTCTGGGTTACCACATTCAGGATGATATTTTCTAGTTCCATCCATTTGCCTGCAAATTTCATGATGTCATTGTTTTTTAGTGTGTGCATTATGTACCACATTTTCTTAATCCATTCTTCAGTTGTGGGGCATTTAGGTTGTTTCTAGGTTCTGCTATTAAGAATAATGCTGCTATGAACATAATTAAGCATGCATCCTTGTGGTATGATTGAGAATTCCTTGGCTACTGAACTAGGCCCTCTGAATAAGTGAGATAGCTGTGTAGCTTGATCTGGCAGTAGGATCAGAATCCATCCCTGGTGTATGAGCAGAATTTTTGAAGCCCACTACCTACGGAGAGACAACTCGTACACCCTTGAGGCAGGGGGAGGGGCTTGGACTTGCCTTTACTGGCTATATTAGGCTCTGCTGACTCCCAAATAGGAAGTTTTACCTTCTTGTAGGAGGGAATGGGGCACGGGGGGGGGGAATTGGTGGGGAGAAAGGCTACAGGGGCAGGAGGAGGGAAGAGGGGGATCTATGATTAGTATATAAAATGAATAAAACATTTTCTTAATATAAAAAGTATAATCTAACTTCAAGAGACAATGCTGATATCCATTAAATTTATGTGTGTTAGTGAACAATGAATAATCAATAAAGAAAGCAGCAAAAATGTCTGTTAAAACCATTAAAAGACACTAGATTGAGTAAGAAACAAGACAAGCTATTAACTGTCCTCAGAAGGCTTAGTTCAAGACTGATATTTAACTGAGGTTGAGCTTGGCAAAATCTGATGTCTCACAATTTTGAAATTGTTTATATACTGTGTGTTTTCTAATGGAACAGAACTGCATGTTTTGCAAATTAATCATGAAAATTCAATCAACTGGCCATAAACAATAACAAATGTAAGAAAGTAAATGCTTTCTAGAGCAGAGAGCAATGAAAAGAAGTACAAATGTGCTATCACAGAAATATGCATGGCTAATGAACACGTCTACATTTCAAAAATTGTCTCTGTGTCTAGGAATGAAGAAATTCAGGAAACGTTGGAGCACGCTAGACTTTTAAGCTAAGTAAGTTCCAGTTTGTTTTCAGCACACATTAAATTCCACTAACCTGCCAAATTTCTTTATAGTCTTAAGAAATAAACAGAAGTTTACAATGAAACATTCACAGCATCTGATAATAAATGTACATATATTTAGTAAGAGATAAGTGCTGATGTATGTTGATTTCATGCCCACTCTGAAATTCTACCCTGGGTCTCACTAGCAGAGTCTACCATTTCCAATAAAATTAATAACTTGTGGTTGTTGTTACTGTTGGTATTGCCTCATTTTCCTATCACTGGTAATTGTGATGTGCATAAAATTAACTTATGTCACCATGAAGATCATTACATCTTGAATGAAAGTGAGAGTATAGGAGTTATGAGAACTTAAGGAACACATTCCCACTGTGTCAAAACCACTCTAACATAAATTTTTAACTTTTATGCAATAGGGACTCTATTTAAATCATTCTGGGATAATTTATATTTGCACACATACTTTTAAGAAGATACTCAATAAAAATGACCCCCTTTCCTTAAAATTCTTCAATAACAAACTTGCGTTATAATGAGACAGACACTTTACTTCATTTCAGCTATGTATTTGTAGTTATAAATACATAAAAGTGAAACTCTTGTTTAATCTTGCCCAATTTCCTATCTTTCCCAGAGTATACTATGACTTTGTGAAGGCTTCATGATTTTATCAGCCTTTTTACAGGTCTAGTTTCTGTTTGGTTCTTTACTAGCTCAGAGCCCAGATAAAAACTTATAAAGTCTTATATCCCAAAGCTGACATTTGTTGAGTCTGTTACTCACTGCTTTGTGTATTAGGATGCCTAAACATAACATAAGACTGTTTCTTTTGTTAAAATGTACAATTTGTTTTGGTAATTCAGAACATTGTTGTAGGAGAATTATTCCTTTACTTACCAAGTTTAAAGAATAAGTATAATTTTTACTTTCCTTTCATCAAAATAAGAATGCATTACCATGTTCAATATCACAAGAAATATCCATGCATCAGCTGGAAAAGCTTACAATGAGAATAAATTATTGCTGCTTTTGTTTATGACTCTATTCAATGCACTTTGATTACTTGAAAGGACTGATATCCAAGATATTGCCATATAAAGAATATCATGAAAAATACATGTCTTCTAATGCAAGAGTTGAATTGACAGTTTGTCATAGCTCAAATCTGCAAAATCAACTCTTACAAAATAAATAAGTCAAATGTGAATTATCTAACATATGACTATGTATTTTTATCATCGAATATTCTACTTTCATATACATAAACTAACAGTGTAAAATTTCTGGTCTCAGGCTTTATTACCTTCACTTTCATGGGTAAAATTCATTCCACCCCTCCTAAGTGGCATGAAAAAATAGTTTGTATCATGTTTTCAGAATTGTTAGGTCATTTGTTATAAATGAGGATGGTGTGAAATGTTGCAAAGTGTATGAGTTCATAGTCATTTGAATAATATTCTAAGTGTTGCCTTCATGTGCTTTTCTTTGAGGGAATGATAGATTAGGGAATGGTTTGAAATCATTGAGCATATGCAGAGAGTCTGTTTTCAATGTCAAGGATCATAGCTTTGATGATGTCAAAGTTGTGTTTCTCCTCGGGACCTCACATTCAAATTTTAGCTCCACACCACTGCAAGGTGCTTGAAGGACAACTCCATCTGCATGTTATTGTTAGATCATCTTAACATAACCAAGCACAAGCTCATTGTCTACTCTAAGGTGAATGAACCGCCTAGCAATAGACTATGTAGAGGAAGGCAATCTGTATGGGATTTTCATTCTTCTCTCTTTGTGGGTCACTTCCCTGCTATGACAATTGCAGGGCCCCTTCGTATTCCCAATTTATTCATTATTTCACTTTAAATTAATTACATTTTCATTTATTTATCTTCACTCTCCTATATAATATTAATATTATTTAAAATTTAATATACTGTTTCCAGTTTGAGAAAAACAAAGGGGACTGGTATTTTATTTTGATAAATATTTTAGAAATCATTTAATCCCACCCACAGAAGCAATCATGGGCTAGCTAGTCTACTTGACACAAGTTAGAAGGATCTAAGTGGAGAAAAACGTCAATGGAGAAAATGCCTCCATAAAATGTAGCCATTGGTGGTGGTGCCGGCCCTTGGCTGGTGGTCCTGGGTCCTATTAAAATGTAGGCCAAGCAAACTATAAGTAATACTCCTTGATGGCCTCTGCAGCAGCTCTTGCCTCCAGGTTCCTGCCTTGTCTGAGTTCCTACTCTGTCTTCCTTGGATGATGAACAATGATACTGAAGTGTAAACAAAATAAATCCTTTTCTCCCCAAATTTTTGGTCATGGTGTTTTATCATAGCAGCCCTAATGAGAACAAAGCATAATATTCATTTACGTGCTCTTCTCAAAAATTATACAAATTGCATTGGTAGTATATCCACTGTCTCAGACATGGGCGTACAGACCTTAAATGACTACCGAGCACATCTGCAGAATGAGTTGCCTCATTGTGCTCTGAAAGCACTTTAGAAGCATTATCTTAAATAATTCATTCTTTATAAAGATAATGCTACAATTGCACATCTTTCAAAAAAATCAAAACTTATAAAAACTTATAATTTTTAAATTTTCTTTATAAATTTGAGTTTTCAGACACTTGCTGAAAATAGTATAATTAAGTTCTTATAAAAAAAAGCTGAAAATGAGTTCTGCTGGAAAACATGATATATAAATACATAAATGCTTTATAGTGTATATTAGCTTTTAAATATAGATACAAACATATTCATGATATAGGTATATTTTAATAATTTTAAGTTATCCATGATTCATATGGTAAAATCTAATACAGAAATATTTTATACTTTTATTTAAATAATACTTTACTTATAGTTCATGCCACCCCCCAAAATACATTGAGATTTGCAGACGAATCAATAAAATTTAACAGTATCAATTTTATTAGAATTGTTAACGCTTCTATATTTTAGAAATATATCATATACTTAATAGTTTTTTAATCCTTAAATGTTAGCTGTATATAAATTTCATAAAGTAAACAGGCTTGAACAAACAATTAGTAATAAAAGTTTGCCTAAGTTATTTCTGTAAATTATGGCTTGATTTTATTGGAGCATTTTTACTGTCATTAAATTGCTAAGCACAAACTCTGAAAATTCAAGAGGATGTGCTCAAGACAAATATGATACTTTTCGAGCCAGAATTTTTAAAAGCTTTGTTCTCCCAAAGTGTTCATGTTTGATTCAGAATAGTGCACTGGTTGCTGTGTGACCAAATTGTGAAGGAATACATTCCTCTGTTATTTTCCACTATACTTAGCTGCCGTGTATGCAGGAGGCCCAGGAATTCAGAACCCTTTACAAATGTGTTGGTGGTCTAATAAGAAAAGCCACAAGAAGAGCCGGAGAGGAAATGAGTAATGGATTCCTTTTGACTTTGGTCCACCTGTGGATGGCCTCCTGTGGATAGGAGAAGAATATGTGTAGTGAAAGCATCAAGATCTCCTCTTCAGGCAGCTATGCGTATTTTGGGTTTTTAAAAAATAAAGTCATTATTAGACCTTTCAGGAGACTTGGAGTGACTCCTGTGTCTGTGACCAGGGTGGTGCCCTGGGGATTTAGAGCGGGATCTGTGTTGTCTGTCTCGGGACCTGCTTCGATGGCGTCATAGACTCTTGCTCCTATGCCTTTCTCGGCGCGGAGAAGGGCTTCTTCTTTTGGGGGAAAAATGAAAATTAAAAAAAATAAAAAAAAAAAAATAAAAAAAAAAAATAAAAAAAAATAAAAAAAAAAAAACAAAAAAAAAAAACAAATGTGTTGGTGGGAGATGCGAGAACACCAATGTTATGTTTTTATTATGCTTTAAAAATTATAGTTTCAGAATATGTAGAGCTTTCCTTTATGAGATATTCTTGTATTTTTTAATTGCCTTAATCAGGTGGATATATGTAGACCTCTTGATAGTAGTATAGAGTGAGAAAACTAAAAAATAATAATTAAACTTAAATTTTAAAATTCCTACTGAATAATGAAGAATAATGAAGAGATAAGGCAATCATAAACAAATTATCCTGGATCATACTGCTGTATATAAAACTGTATAACTCAGCAATGGTAATTTTTTTTTTACATCACACTTTACAATAGCCACAAATAATATAAAATACCTTGGGGTAACTAACTAAGCAAGTGAAAGGCCTGTATGATAAGAACTTTAAGTCTCTGAAGAAAGAAATTGAAGAAGATATCAGAAAATGGAAAGATCTCCCATGCTCATGGATAGGTAGAATTAACATAGTAAAAATGGCAATCTTACCAAAAACAATCTACAGATTCAATGCAATCCCCATCAAAATCCCAACACAATTCTTTGCAGACTTGGAAAGAACAATACTTAACTTTATATGGAAAAGCAATTGTAAATTAATGAAGCATGCTTTTTGTCAAAACAAAAACAGAATAAAAATTAAAGAGACACACAGTACATTGAACAAACTAGAGAGTTCAGATATAAACTGAGTCACATCAATTAATATTTCAACAAAGATATAAAGAATATACCATTGACTAGAATAGTTTCCACAGTCCATGGCATTGAAAAAGTTTCATTTCTGTATATAGAAGAAGGCAATTGGACCCTTATTTCACTCTCATTCAAAGTACAACTTAAAGGTCTATAAAAAGACTTAAACAGAAGATTAATGACTGTAAAACAATAACAACAAAAATAGGAAAGTAACCAGATACACACATATGGGCAATGACTTTCTGAATTGAACCCCAAATGGACAGGCCAAAAAAAAAATAATAGACAATAAATAAATAGGACTGAATCATAGAAAAGCATCCTGCAATACGAAGTAAACAGCAGCATCACTGACAAAGGGAAGTCTTGGAGAGTCCATTTACAGTCCATACATCTGCTAAGAGGTATTTTAATATCTGAAAATATTGGGAGATTCAAAACTCAGTGGTGAGAAAATAAACAGCAGTAGTGGTAACAACAACAGTAAAAACAATTTTAAAATGGATAAATCTGAGCACACACCTTTAATGCCAACATTCCAAAAGCAGCAGCAGTAGGCAGATCTGCATGAATCGGGGACTATGCTGGTCTATTTAAAAGTACAAGGCCAGCCTGGGCTACACTATCTGTAGCCTGTCACAAAGACCTGCATATTGAAACTTATTAGGAAAGTATGGTAAACCAGAACATCACCTCAAGCTGAATAGCTTTCCTCAAAAACAAATGATAATAAGTATTGTGTAGATAGGTTGAACAGGAAAGGCTTTTTCAGTTTCGATGGGAATTTACCTTAGTGTAGCTATAACTAAGGCTTTATGGAGGTTAATCATAAAATTAAAGAGAGTTATGATATGATCCAGAAATTACACCCACAAGAGTTAATGCAAAAGTTCTGAAATCAGGTAATCTTTGCACCTATATTCAATTGTAGCATCATTCAAAAATATTCAAACTATGAAATTTACTTAAATGTCCATCAGGAGATGAATTGATAAAGAAAAAATATGGGTCTATTCATGTATATATAATCAATAAATATCATCCCAAGTTAAATAACTCATATCCAGAAGGACTAATTGCATATTTTTATATTTTTATTTAAAATTTTATATACAATGCATGTTGACATATTCTTTTTCCTCCACAAGTTCTTCCAGATGATCCTCACCTCCCTACACATATGATTCCACTGATTCCATGTACACACACATACACACTCTCAAAAAAATAAGAATAATACATAAAACCAAATCAAGACTCAAAGATCAAAATGAATGAAAACCTAAGACAGAAAAATACAGAACAAAAAGTGAAAAAGTGCTCTCTCTCCCTCCCTCCCTCCCTCCCTCCCTCCCTCCCTCCCTCTCTCTCTCTCTCTCTCTCTCTCCCTCTCTCTCTCTCTCTCTCTCTCTCACACACACACACACACACACACACACACACACACACACACACACACACATACACCAAAACAAAACAGTGTTGTCCAGACAAAACAGAGCTGAGGCGGAATCACACATGAACCAACAGTGATTATGACAGTAGCACAAGACCTACACAATTTCAAACCGGACAAAATCCCAGCACTGAGAAGTGGGCACAAGGTCTCACCGCTAACCAAAAAGCTATATTCAACTGATACCTGTTGGGAAAGGAAAAATCGGTTTTCTTCAATGCCTTGTTATAAGGTATATGGAACACACTCTAGGGCTTGCTTGCCCCATGCCCAGGAATAGATGTCTATCAGAAGACAGAGTCCATGTTTTTGTATATGTGTAATTGTGTGTTCTTAACTTATGTGGAATATAAAATAGTGGCAGCTCATGAAAGTAGAATGGGTGTTACAGTGTCTGAGGTTCCTGAGGGAAAGGAGAAGGTCATGGTCAAAGGCGGTAAGGTCTCACATAAAAGTCTTTAGCTGTGGAAATTTCATGGGACCGTACTAGGCTCTCTGAATAAGGGAGACAGTGTGTAGCTTGGTCTGTTTGAAGGGCCCCTGGCAGTGGGATCAGGATCTATTCTTGGTGCATGAACTCACTTTCTGAAGCCCATTACCTATGGTTGGACTTGCTCAGCCTTAATGCAGCTGGCAGAGGCTTGGTCCCACCTCAACTGATTGTATCAGGCTTTACTGACTCCCCTAGGGAGCCCCCACCCTTTTGGAGGAGGGGATGGTTGATGGGTTGGGCCTAGGAAGGCTGGGGGGAGTGGGAGGAGGGATGAGAGGTTTATCTGTGGTTTTTATGTAAATGAATAAAAATTTCTTAAATTAAAAAGAAATAATGAAAAAAGAAAAAGAAAGAAATGGATGTTTGTGTTGTCCACTAAGGCAACAGAGTAGTGTACATTTCCAAAGTATTAGTTCTAAATTCCAACTGTTCTCATCACAAAATGATCTGGAGTATCTTTGAGATTATGTACATGTTAACTAGATTGATTTAATGATTCCATATGCTTTCAAAAAATCATACCATGGATACATGGAATCATCAATGCTTTAACTTTTAGTAAAAAGTTAAAAGTAAGCACACAAGATACCTGTCCTTTTAAAGACGTTCTGTAAGTCATGTTTTCCAGTTATACAATCCACTCTTCCTTCTTCTAGGTCAGGTGAAATCTCACCAGACAGGAATAATACCAATCGCTAAGGATACCTGCACAGCACTTTACAGTTTGCAAAGAACGCTCACATATTCTTGTCTGAATTTTTCAAAGTGAACATATTACCGAGATGTCACTGTGAAGCGTTAGAATTTTCAGTCACCAGTGAGGGTTGGGATGGTAACACGCTGTCCAATCTGTGTTATCAGAATGTGGCCTGGAGTTTTTCGCCACTTGCATCAGACTGACATACTAAGTGATGTTTTTCTAGTCTTTACCTGAATGGGGTTTTTATTCAGTAATTGTTCCCTGTAGTATGTATGTATTTACCAACTGTTGTCATTTTTAAAAAGTATGTGAAAGAAGTAAAAGTAAGCACAAAGTTATGGTGTTATATATTTTTGCATTGGTTACATTATTAAATCATTGTATTCCAAAATCATAAACACTGGCAATAATGAAAAATAATAAATATAAATTTAAAGAGTCATTGGCAACATTATGTATTGCAGAAATTGTGTGCATATTTAACCCCAAATATTTCATGCAAAAGAATTATATCCTTTAACAATAAAAAGAACTGCCTAATAATAAAAAGAAAACAAAAACAAAATTTGACTTCTTTGTGACTGTAAATACTTAACATTAAAAAAAATTGGAAAGTTTTTTTGCATATCTTTTGTTTTTATAAAGAAGCCTACTTACTGATTTGTGAAGTTTCCAGGCTTTCTGTGTAGATTGTTGGTTTTAAGTAAAATTGTTTTATCAAATTGTCTTACAAAAGAATAGAACTGTACCATGAAATACTTTTCAAAGCAAGATAAACAAGAATTGCATCCCAGATTCAAGTAGGCAATTACCAGTCTAAATATTTGCATAGTAAGTGAGGAAATGAATGGCTATGGGATTACCAGAAACAAGAATCAAAATTCTAGTTATGCTAGTATTTAAATAAAGAAGTAATATACAAAATTTAATATATTCTATGTTGATTTATCACTAATATCAGTTTTCATAACATTTTTTACTTGACAGTTGCATTTTATGAACATTTTTTTTGAATTTTATAATTTGATTTTATTTTACATATCAGCCACAGATTCCCCTGTCCTCCCTCCTCCTGTTCCCCCTGCTCTGTCCCCCAGCCCACCCCCCATTCCCATCTCCTCCAGGGCAAGGACTCCCCTGGGGATTCAGCTCAACCTGGTAGATTCAGTCCAGGCAGGTCCAGCCCCCTCCTCCCAGGCTGAGCAAAGTGTCCCTGCATAAGCCCCAGGTTCCAAACAGCCAGCTCATGCACTAAGGACAGGTCCCAGTCCCACTGCCTGGGTGCCTCCCAAACAGTTGAAGTTGATCAACTGTCTCACTTATCCAGAGGGCCTAATCCAGTTGGGGGCTCCTCAGTTATTTGTTCATAGTGTTTCCACTAGTTTGGCCATTTGTCCCTGTGCTTTTTCCAATCTTGGTCTCAACAATTCTCACTCATACAATCCCTCCTCTTTCTTGCCCATGGGATTCCTGGAGCTCCACCTGGGGCCTGGCTGTGGATCTCTGCAACCGCTTCCATCAGTCATTGGATGAGATTTCTACCAAAGTGCTAGAGAGGTCCCCAGAAATCCACAAAGATACCTCCACAATAGACTACTGGAAATGGTCGAGAGAAAGCTTGAACTGACCTACTCTGGTGATCAGATGGCCAAACACCCAGTCGTGCTAGAAATCTTATGAAAAATTTTAAAATAATGAGTTGGTAATGTCAGTGGATATGGAACTAGGGTTCTAAAGACTGTAGACTCTCATGCTATTCGCAAAGTTTTTTTTTTTTTTTTTTAACTAAGTAATGTTTAACTGCATGCAATGAGAGCTCATCTTCCATAGGGATTTGCATGACTTCTGGATACATAGCCACCAGTTATTATGTCGAGTTGAATGATCTTGATTTTGACTGAACAACTATGTGTTTCTGAGAGTCATGATGTGGGGTTGTTCTAATTTAACTTGAAATTAGCTCAACTAAATGTGAGCAGGTACCTTCATTGGTTACATTAATTTATGCATAAAGAAGCAATAGCTTTTTGTATATATCTTATTTTTTGTGTGTGTAAGATATCAATGAAAATATAAATAAAGTACCTGATATGGAGAAAGAATTAACTATTGTCAGATTTTGACTCTACTATGAGTAACCCCTGGAGAGTCAGTACAAAGGTCACCCCACTTGATGACATTCTAACTACATCCTACATATATCGACAGATTCATTTCACAGGATATAATATCCAGCCAATGAATATATTTTATTTTTATCTGTCACCTTTACTATTTTTACATTCATGGAGATACTTTGTCACTTTTAGGACACATTGATAACTCATCCTAATTCTTGGGGAAATGTCTTTTAAGTAGTACAAAAGTAGTAAATTCTTTTAAAACTCCCATACAATTTAATTCTAATAATTTTGAATAATTTGAATATTACATGGATGTTTCTTATTTAAAACTGTATTTATTCCATTATTTGTGTGTGGAGTGTATGTTTGTGTATTGGCATGGGTAGGTGTGTGTGGCAGGTGGGTAGGTGTGTGTGTTGTGGAGTGTGTGTGTTGTGGAGTGTGTGTGTTGTGGAGTGTGTGTGTGTGTGTGTACTTGTGTGCAGATACGTCCCTGAAGAAGGACAATTAGGTAGAAGTCAGTTTTCTCTTCCTACCATGTGGGTCTTGAGGATCCAACACAGGTCTTTAAGCTTTGTAAAAAGTGCCTTTACCCACTGCACCTTAGAGCTGACCACTTGGACATTTCTTATTCTTTGAAATATTCACATTTGTAAAATGTCTCACATAACAGGAGTAATCTGAATTACATATACATAAAGAATGATGTAGGGGAGTGAACTTCAAACTATCATCTCAAGTATGCCTGAATTCAGAGTTAATAAGAACCAGAAGTATTGTATTCAATCAAAAATGATTGTCAGTATTTCACTGCTTGTAAGTCAAAAGCTGTTTTGTTTATGTTTTTGTTTTTAATTTGTTTAGAGGCAATGCTAGATAACTGACTCCTTGGTTGTAGTTGTCTTACTCTTACCAGGGAATAAAGAAACCCACACTTTGTGCAGAATTCCACAGTATAACGCTATAAAGGAATTTGTATTTCTGAGTTCATTTAGTAAACATGTAGCACTGTGGGGCTGACAGCACCACGTATGCAGCAAAGATCAGTTGTGTCCTCTCCTCTGTTGCGTCTTAAGAGGAATGTGAGGTCCTCTCATGTTGTCTTTTTTTTTTTTTTTTTTTTTTTTTTTTTTTTTTTTTTTGGTTTTTCGAGACAGGGTTTCTCTGTGTAGCTTTGCGCCTTTCCTGGAACTCACTTGGTAGCCCAGGCTGGCCTCGAACTCACAGAGATCCGCCTGGCTCTGCCTCCCGAGTGCTGGGATTAAAGGCGTGCGCCACCACCGCCCGGCTCATGTTGTCTTTTAACTAATTTTCACTCACCTATAAAATTCATTTTTTATTACCGTTGATGACAGATTGTGCAAGTTTATAAAGCTTTGGTAGAGATACTTAGTAAAACCAGCCATGACTATAATAACTCAAATTCAGATAGGCTTAAAACTGTATTAAGCACCACAAGCCATTAAAAATAAAGTCATTATAATTATTAATACAAGCTAATATTTTATCATGATGAGCAAACATCTACTTCTTAATTCTACTGCCATGACTTCATGGGCTTCAGCATTAAATGTAAAGCCATCATATGGAATCAAAGTTAAACACAGTACACCTGAATACATATGGGGATAATTTATGGTCTGAAATCTCCCCATCTAGCACTCTTTCTCCTAGGGAGAAATAAATAAAGAATGAGAGTCAGATCCAATAATTTGTAGCCATCATTCATCGTTTTATAGGTATAATTAGTAAGCTTAAGTGGAACTCTGTTTGGAGATTTACTATCTCAGGAGTGTGATTATATATGAATTAAAAGAGTGTGTAGTTACTCCACACTGTATGATAATACAAATCATATTAACAGAGATTTGCCAAAATATAATTAAAAAATTAAGAGGCTCTAACATTTCCATCTTAAATTTGAGTAAAAGAGTAGTTTATGTTTTATTTAATTTATACGTATTCACTTATAATTTGTAGCTACAAATTATTTTTCTTAGGCTATATTTTAAGAATTGACCTATACAGTGAAATCGCACACTGTTGTGGAAGTTTTAAGTGCCCTGAAAAATCTGGTATTCACTATTTCCATATGCCAACTTAAATAGTGCCTTCAAGAAAAGTCTTAGTGATCTGTGGAGCAAAGTGCTTTTATTGGCTAATTTCTTTTAAGAACTATCCTTACCAGGATATGTGCAATGTTTTCCAAGAATGGATATGATTGGAAATACTATTTCATTAAAATTGTGTCTAGTTGTAAAAACAGCCAACAGTGGCATCTACTAGCCACCATCCTAAATTCTCTGTGTGTGTTAATTAATGTCAGGAGAAGAGCAGGTCTGGAAGGTGGATATTCCAGTATTCTTTTGAGATTTAGAGACTGAAATCTGAAGAACTGAAGTTATCTGCTTACACACTCAGCATTACAACAAGAATGAACAGAAACACAGGAAAGTGAATCCAGGAGGTCAGGATCCAGAGTCCATATGTATGTACATACACAGACTGTGGACACATCACAACTGTGCTTACACTAAAAAAAATGATGTTTTTGACATTCTGATGGCATAGGAATATCAGTAGAGGAACAGAGTTTATCAGTTAAAGTGAAATCCCAAAGTCACAACATAAATGACCCATTGGTATCTTAGTTCACTACTGCTTTCCTGGCACTGAATTGCATTATGTTAATTTTAATCCTTTTGCATTCAGCTTAATAAACTATGTTGGTGTCAAATAAATTCTGTACTGGAATTTATTTTATCACTGATTTATTAATCTCCCTATAAAGTCCTGGATTTTTCTTTATTACAAACAAAACTAAACTTTGTTTTATTTCAGAAAGCACTTCTTAAGAAACTGTAATGACCACAGAAAATGCCTTTTCACTAAAGATGAGTTTCACAGAAGCTCCAAAGTCAACCTAATTGATTTTATAACGTTACTAAACTTTACAGGGAGAGAATTATAGATTTGCATTATGAATGTTAATCCTTTTAAATTTATGCCACCGTTATTATCTGGGCTACATTTAGGTACTCAGAACCACTTCGTAAATTATGATGAAATAAAAAAATGTCTGTCATATAGAAAGCAAAGGGGACTCAGATCTTCAGTTTAGTGTTGAGCTAAGTGATGTATATCCATGTGCCTCAGTTTCCCCAAATATTAAAGGAGCTTGCCATAGAGAAAAAGGAAAAAAAGAAAAAAGAAAAAGGAGAAAACACTCCACATCCCTTTAGCTCCATTAGGAACGAGCCTTTTTTTTTTTTTTAATAATATCCTGAAACACAGCTACATCATAAGAATGAATGCCATGGACAGATCGCTGTTCCTCTAGCCTTATGTCGTCTTTACTTCCATGCTCTTTCCCCACATTTTCTCAGTTCCCATGAATATATATGATTTGGCACTAGATAGATATTTCGGATTCCAACCCTTCCAAGGCACGTCTCTGGGTTTTCACTATGATCCCTCAGTTTCTGAGAGCAGGACCCCTGCTGCAAATCTTCAATAGACAGATTTAGAATAACGTTGAAACTGGTAGCTTTGGCCAGGAAATACTGTTGAGCTAGCACTCATTACAAATATAAAAGTGAATTTTAATGGACTTATTTCTTCGAACTAGCTAAAATGTTTTCAGCCATTAAGACCTTTTCCTGAACAATTGGACACACTACGTTTGCTTATCTAAACCTTCGTTGTCTGGTATCTCAGCCATTGCCATAGAAAGAAATAATCAGACTTGATAAATCTTAGCTCTTCAAACTAAGAGCAATTTTCATTTTCCAAATGCTTTGCCACCTTTTAGAAAGTGAGATTGAACTTTCTTTTTTTAAAGTGTAAGTGCTGTGGAAATGATACTGAATGCTAAATGATGTGTTTGTTTTTCAGCTGTTGTAAGTCTAAAGAGATTTTTTGAATACTTCAATTATAAAAACATTTAAAACATACAAACTTGTGCAATTTTTATTTTAATGAAGATGAGAAGTTCATTAAAGAAGATAAATATTTCATTAGATCTTAAATAAAACAAAGAGATTTTTTGGCTTCTCTCAGCACAAAATTCCTTTGAAAGATTAATTAATACATGCAAATTATGCAAATTAGACCCATGCAAATATTTTATGAAGACAATTAAGGGAACCATTAATTACTGCTTTTTTTGCTTCAGTGAGATTCATTCATTTAATTTTAATTTCACTTTAACTGTTTTGATGTATAATCTTGCAGCTAAGAACTTTATCTTTCCTAGCGGGTCACTTAAACTTATAAATTCCATCAAGTGAGCACACAGAAATCTGTGAAGGTATTCTTGAGACTATGTTTAGTATCAAGAGAAATTTTTGACACAATGCACTCCCACAAACAGGGAAACTGGAAGGGAATGTGAGCTCATTCTTGGCCAAGGTTCAACTGTTGGAAAAGCAATTAATTTGCTTTGGCTGTGCTAATATAGGGGAATTAGAAAGTGTGACACAAGACAAATAGAAATAATTAGTTCTCCAAAATGATGTTCTCATTAATATGGTTCGAACAGTAGAAATAAAAAAAACATTATTGTGGCATGTCTGCATTCTGTCCCTAACCATGGGAGGTGGAATAACGCACCATAAGCTTTTTATATTTATGGTCTAAATGATGATGTTTTAATTTTTTCCTGAGTGAGTGTTTGTATCAAAGGGTGTTATATGTCTCAAATGTCTAAATGACATATGGTATCCAAGTTGATAATGTATTTCCCATGACCATTTGTTTGTGAATCAATTTTCAAATTTTGTTTATATTTATTCCATATTTAAATGGACATTAAAGAATTTCTTGTCAATAACTAAAATATTTAAAGATCACTCAAATATAATAAACTGAAAACATATATTTATGTTATATTTAAAGAAATTATCCTGTTTTTTAAACTTCCCTAAGATGTTAAGACTACTGTAAAGGAGAAGGAAGGCTCTGAACTTAGTGATTCATAGTGCATGCTGTATATTCACTGATATATGTTATATGTATCTTTTACAATACCATCTTCAACAAGCAAAACATTGGTTATAATACTCATTGATTTCCTCCCTTGATAATAGAAGTTCAAATTTCTAAGCACAAACTTTTAAGCAAGTTTTTCATAAAAATGAAAATAATATTCTACCTAGATTAAGGAAATGAGTTACTGACGCTAATAAAAAAATTCTCAAATTGTTTCATATTCTAGTGTCAGCAATTAAAATTCTGTATTTATGATTGTAATCCCAAAGTCTTATTTAAATACTTTTCTCTGACACATTTCTCAGCCTGCAACTTGTCATCGATACTAAAATGCTGTGGATATTACAATGGGTGCACATATATTATGATTCAGTGTTGAAGTTTCTTAGTGTTAGCTAAAAGCAGATTGTAAATTTTCTTTCAAAGGTGACTTTATTTCACTCATCCTTAAATTCCTAAATGCCCCTCTTTATTCAATACTGTTGAAACAGATGCATGCTATGCTTTGTAAATTATGATCAATTGTAAATTTTATTGATATACTTTCCTTGGTCACTCTTCCACATCAGTAATTATGACACTAAATCAAAACAGATCCAGCATTGATCTTTAAGGTCTACTGTTAATATCACTCCCAAAACTTATTGCTTTATTTTATTTTAGATCTTCAAACAACATTAAAGCCCTGTCAGAAATGTATTTATAAACGAGCTATTTGCCTTCAATTATTTATAAATTATTTGTTCTGTACTAGGAATGATGCCTCAGTACTAATAGAAATTTACTTGTGCAGTGCCCACTTCCTTCTATAGACTTGCAAGTCATGTTAACTTTGAAATCCCAGATACATGTCATATATAACTTCTATATCTCTGAGTTTCACATCCAATACTTTACAGTATTTTGCAAGAAAAATAATGATATCAAACACATTACAAATTTGCTATATGACATCAAATACAAGAAAGAGTTTATGTAATAATAATGAATATGTTATATCAGTATTTTAGTGCTTTAATAGTTAATGTTTACTAAGATTAATTTTCTGCATAATTAATCTAAGGAAAAGAAGTTATTCCCAAGAAAAATCTATAAGAGAGTTTTGGCACTTGAAGTTTAAGGATATTCAAAAAATACTTTTTAATATTTATTTTTAAAGAATAACAATGTATATACTGGAACTACAAATAAATGTTAATCTAATATTTTATAAAATATTAAATACCGAGGCCAGCCTGGGCTACCAAGTGAGTTCCAGGAAAGGCGCAAAGCTACACAGAGAAACCCTGTCTCGAAAAACCAAAAAAAACAAACAAAAAAAAATATTAAATACATATGTGCCTTTGAAAATATTTAATGTTAATCCATATGATTTCTAGTCAAATTAATAGTAGCAATGATTCATAAGTATGGAACCATATATTGGTTATTAGTTACTGCCTACAATCAATACCACTTTTTGTCCAGCTGAATAAATACCATCTTAAAGTGATTGGCTGTGTTGAAATAATAGCAAATGCCAAAAATTACTGTAGAAGGACTGAAAGGACTAAGTTTGTTATTGTTTTGTTTAGTTCAACTAATACGATTTTAATACTTATGTTTTTAGATGAAAGAAAATAGTTGAGGTTATTTCCAGGCTGTTATTTCCAAGTGGCACAACAGGAGTCCTTATGCAATGTTGACTGCATAGAGCGAGGTATAAATCCTATGCTTTTATTATTGCTTGTTTGTTTTGATTTTACAATGTCTATTCTTGTTTTATTTTAATCAAATTGTTTCATATGGAAAATTGGTTTATACAACTAAATTATTTCCTTGTAAACTCTCCACAAGCAATTACCTATAGGACTAATTAAAAATTGTATACTAAATATGACCAATTTTCCAAAAAAGGAAATGAAAATTATATTTTAGAGCAATAACAGCTTTAGGATTTAAGCATTGATAACAGTATAGTAAATACATTATTCCATAATAATCAAATTTAATACTAACTACTAAAATATATCTATGTGAGTGTTAATGTGTAGTAGATGCTAGGTACTTTACATGGATCATTTTATTCAATATCATATTAATCCTTTGAGACTGAGGTTGATAAAAGATGAAAAATAGTAAAGCAGATATTGAAGTTTAGGAGCAATCATGGAAACCCTGGATGGCAGGTTTTGTAGAGATATGTCAGCAATCCTCACTCCCTCAGGAAACTCAGGGGTTTGTTTTCATGTACAGGAAAGGGGATTTTCAGAAGGCAAGTGTATGACAATCCAGTTTCACTCACTCTTTCATGAAAACTTTTTTTTTTTTTGGTTTTTTGAGACAGGATTTCTCTGTGTAGCTTTGTGCCTTCCCTGGAACTCACTCTGTAGCCCAGGCAGGCCTCGAACTCACAGAGATCCACCTGCCTCTGCCTCCCGAGTGCTGGGATTAAAGGCTTGGGCCACCACCGCCAGGCTTCAAGAAAACCTTTTAAGTTGTAAGTTTAAGCAAGCTTCAGTGAAGCACTGTTGAAGTTCAAGTCTGGCATTGCCTTTTAATAGTCTCTATCCAAACACACATTCCATAACAATCCGAAGGTTGGTGTGTTAGTTAGGGCTTCTGGTACTTCTGGTACTTCTGGTACCACCATCATCAGGAGCAACTGGAGAGGAAAGGGTTTATTTGGTTTTCACATACTGGGTCATAGTCTATTGAGAGAAGCCAAGGCAGGAACCTGAAGGTAGGAAAGAAGGCCAAAGCCATGAACCAATGAGGTTTACTGGCTACCTTTTTCAGGGATTGCTTACCCTGCTTTCTCATACAACTGAAGAGCAACTCACCAGTATTGGCTCCACCCACGGTGGGCTGGGTCTTCTCACATCAATTATTAATTAAGAAAATACTTGGCAGACTTGTCTACAGGCCAGTCACATGGAGGCATTTTCTCAGTTGAGAGTACCTTTTCAGAGATGGCTGTAGCTTGTGTCAATTTGACAAAATATTGACCAGGACAATATGCTAAGTAGAAATATTGAATATTAATGATGTTATATGTCCATTATAATTCTACTACATGTAAAGTTTTGGAGATGAAGATGAATATTTATGTCAGTAGAATTAATTTCTTAATTTTATTTGCTACTTTATTTATTTAGATTGAGATGTTCCCAGTGTGTGAAAATGACTATAAGCACATTATATGTATAATATCTAACAAAAGAGTAAACAACAAGAAAGAAAATAATTCTTTGCATTGTAAGTCATTCTCTAGTAGTAAATACTTTTGGATTTTATTAGTAACAAATTTAATTTCCTCACAATGTTATAGGTACTTGAAATGAGTGATGTGACTGTAAGTAGTTATCCTGAAACAGAAACATGTAAGTCCATGCTTCTATTTGTGGCAGGGAAAAACTTTGTGAGCTTATAAGTCTCAATTCTAGTACAAGCAATACAATGAACTGGTAGAACGATAATCAGGGAATTAATTACCCCTCTGATCTTTGCATTTACTTTTCCTTTTAATGAGGATGTTATAAGGCAGGAGAGATGGCACCATAAACATTCATTCTCAACCCTGTTGCCTAATCTTAATTGTTGACTTGATTAAACTGAAAAGTGCCTGGAAGATTGATAAAGTGCTCCTCGGGGTGTGTCTGTGAAACTGTTTCCAGCAAAGAGTAACTGAAGAGAAGATCCACCCTGAATGTAGTTCACACGAGTCCTATAGGTGGGTGGTGATCTGGATAGATTGAAAACAAGAGGGGAAAAAGAGAAAGCTTGCCCAATAGGAACTTTTTCTATGTGCTTCTCAGGTGTAATGCACATAGCATCTCTGTTCTGCATTTCCCTCACCATTGTAGTAGCCTGAAACCTCTGGAACTTTGAGCCAGAAGGAATATTTTCTACCTTAAATTTTCTAAAATATGTACATAACAACAGAAAATCTGACTAGCACACTGTTATTTCATTTAAAAACTAATGTATACTAGTTCTTACTAAATACATAATATCTTAAAGTCTAAATGAAAAAAACATTGTTTTACTAGGATATTTTCTACATGCTAGAACATTTAACACAGTATAAAACTTGATGAAACATGTAAGTTCAAGTTCAGCACAGGAGGCTGAGGCTGAAGGGCTGCAAGTTAGAATCAGCCTATGATACAATAAGAATCTGGATCATAGAACCCATCTACCCCCCCCCCCCACACACAAAGTTTACATACATATACACAAAGTACACACACACACACACACACACACACACACACACACACACACACCAGGCACACACAAACTTGCACATACACACACATCTGTCAGTGATAACATCCTAATTTGCACTTGTAAACTATCAGTCAAGTAGAAATCCTCTATTTTAAAGGAGAAAAGAGAACATCATTTAACAACTCCAATCTATAAGCACTCAGGAAGAAAATACAGCGATGTATCAAACAAATGGAAGGCATTACAGTTCTAACTTTGACAAATTCTTGCTGCAATCTTTAATAAGCTATCTACTCTCATTAAGCCTCAGTTTCCTACTTTGTACAACAAAGAGCTTCAGTCTATCATAAATTCCTTTCCCAATACCAAGGCAATAACATCAAGAAAGTGTGCTTGGCATAACATCAATGTTAAAATGTATTTGTTGAGTGGATGAATAATTTAAAAAGTCAGCATGCATCTTCAAATATCTAGAAAGCAGAAAAAAGATATTTATAAATTGAAAAAAAGATTATGAATGTGAAGGCAAGCCTTTTATGTGTTTTCAGTGGAATAGTATTTGGTTTTCTATGATCTGAGATCAGTCAAAAAGAGAATAGAAAGCCAAGTAGTTTTGATTATGGCTATTGGATGTAAATAAAAGAGATGTACTTTCAAGTGAAGTCAAGATTTTGTAAGCTTAACTTGCAGATAGAGTAAGATGTCAGAGGAACTACAGCTCATATTTACATTCCATGACAAGACATTACTTAAGAAATGGAAAGAAAAACTGTTATTAGGGAAGTAAAAGTTTTGATGTATTTTGGAAAATTTCTATATAATACACGTGAAGAAGTAATACAGGATTCACCACATTATAGTAGAATTTGTAGGTGGCATAATATTCAATATTTAATGATTTTAAAGTAAAGCAAATTTTAAAAGAAGGTTGAGGTTAACTTATATAAACAAAAAGTACTTTTCTTTGTAAGTGTGATTATAGGATAATAAAATATGAATTTCTTTTTTCCCTTTTTTATGATTTTTATTCATTTTATATACCAATCACAGATCCCCCTCTTCCCTCTTTCTGCCCCTCCAGCCTTCCCCCCCTTGACCCACCCCACTTTCCTTCCTACAAGTAGGGAGTCAGCAGAGCCTGTTCTATTCAGTAGAGGCAGGTCCAAGGCCCTCCCCTTGCCTTAAGACTAGGCAAGGTGTCCTATCATAGGTAGTGGGCTCCAAAAAGCCAGCTCATACACCAATTTAAATATAGTGTTGAATATAGGTAAATATCTCCATAGTCTAAATCAGAGGTCAAAATACAAAAATAAATACAGAAACAAAACTGCTCTCTCAGCCATTAAACGAAAGCATTAATTCTGTGAGAATTTATGAACTCTGACTCTCTTTATCAGAATCACGTCATCTTTTCCCCCTCCTCTCAGTTTCCCCAACTAAAGTCTGGGAGATCAGTCCTGAAGGATCTTTACATATACAAGCTCTAACACTCTTTATCAGTGCCCGATTTGTTTTCCCAAGAAATAAGCAGGGAGCCTGACTACATGCCCAATACTCCACAGACAGCAGGGCCACAATCAAGAACAGAACCAGAGAGAAAAGTCTCTGCCCCAGCTACAGCTGAAGGAAACTGAACAGTGCACAGCTGGCAGTGCACAGCTTGGTCCTGAGGAGGAACAGAAAGCTCCCTGCTCTAAGAGGAGGGGCTGGTTGTGAGTAGCCAGTAGGTACTCCAGGGGCAGGAGAGAGGAGGAGAGAGAGAAGTCCTCTTGGACATCGTAGCTTTTACAGCGAGACTTTGAGGATGGGTAAATCGGCAGCAAAGGGTATAGCGTGCCCATTGTGGTTAGGAGGAAACAAAACGAGTATGGCTTTCAGGAAAAGAATAATAACACTTTCACTATGTTAGGGATATAGAAAGATAACAGATATGATTGAGCAGAGAATGAAGGTAAGCTGGAGAGGAATGTTGGTATCAATTCTTCCTCAATGTGTATTAAGGAAGAAAGATTATTAGATCACATGGAAGTACAACAGGAAGGCAGCCTTGTGCACTGAACTTTGAGTTCCTTGTGAGGCAACAAAATAAAAAAAATCTTGTGTTATAATCTGGTACAGCTAAAACATGTCTAAATGAATTGGGGAAATGCTGTGAGCTTTCAAAAAATAATATGAAATCACTAAAGATGTTGTTGGCTACAGAGAGATGATAACATAGGCACAAGATTGAAATGAATAAAGCTATCTAGTTATGGGTTTGTTCATTCATACTGTATATGTATTTGAATGTGAAAGTACAGTGAGGTTTGGGATCTTATTTGTTGATTGACCAATAAAAACTACTTACGGAAGGCTTGTATTCTATTCTATATTCAAAAGATCTTATAAAAAGAGTAAAGTTGAGTTTTTCAAACTCCAACAGAAATTACAATGTAGACTCCTATTACAATGCACAGCATATAAAGACTAACTGAAATGCAATTTAGAAACTGAAACAAGTTGCCTGTATAGATTTGGATATTCACTCTGCATTTAGAATCTCAACCAAACTCATGAATTTTGAGTTAGTTATTTGCCATATCAGCAACACAGAATTTTTCCCTGTGCACCATAAACTGATTTATCCCACTAGTAGAGAAAAGTTAAATGATTAAGGAGTTTTATTCCTTGGGAATATTTCCTAAACCATGGTGTGTTCTTCTTTCCCATCTTTTTGCTTTGATGGAAATGGTGATATAAAATGTCTGTGAGTTACTGTCTAGTCAGCTGAGGTGACTTCTATGATGGCAACTAACTGGCATATGAGCAGTATTTAAGTACCCGACTTCTAAGTGAGTAACTCCAATGCCAAGTACGGTGTTATTTATAGCTAAAGTGTTAAAAATACATGATGCCACATAAAAGTTGTGGGCTGTTTTCTGCTTATCAATTAATATGGGCCTATTTCAGAATAGAGAGTGATTTCTGTTATGATTGGGTTGGGAAAAAGAAAGCAGCTGAGCCTATCACTGCAGCTGGGCTTGAGGACTCTGGTTGGGACCGTGAATCAAGGATGGTTAATGTGCTTTTTTTTCTGTATTTTTCATTTTTGACCTGTGAAGAAGCTCCCCGAATGCATGACAAAGACTGGTTCACAAAGAAGGAATGAGTTCGGACTCCCTCGTACCCCCCTTTCCTGTTTTGCATTTAGACAGATTTTATTACCACTCATCATTCTTTGATTTCCCAGTTCATGGTTAACTCTGTTCTGTTCATTCCAAATGTACTACATTAGTCTTACATTAAAAACAAATCATTCAAAAGGCAAAAGAAAGAAAGCAATAAAGAAAGAAAGAAGAAAAGAAAGGACAGAAGAAAGAGAGAGGAAGGAAGGAAGGAAGGAAGGAAGGAAGGAAGGAAGGAAGGAAGGAAGGAAGGAAGGAAGGAAGGAAGGAAGGAAGGAAGGAAATAAAAAGAAAAAGGCTTTACTTAATGGAGTTAGATGGGAAAATTTTTTGTTACATTATTTAAAAGATCAGAAATAGGAAAACTATTTCAGAAATGTGTACTTAAGAAAAAACAGGGATAGGTGTGATGGCACATGTCTTTAATGCCAACATTTAGGAGGCCTAGGAAGTCACATCTCTATGAGTTCCATGCCAGCCTGGTCAAGAAGGAGGAAGAGGAGAAAGAGGAGGAAGAAGAAAAGAAAAAAGAAAAAAAGAAACCAATAAGTATATAGCAATTCATCTCAATTTCTTAAAATAATATTTTGGAAAAATCATTAATCAAAATTATGAATAGTGCTAAGAAATGAAAACTGCATTTTTTAAAACAACAATTGGAAGGAAAACAAATGGTTGATTTTTCCGTTTAAAAATAATCTTATAATCATTTAAAATTTGGTTTTAAATTATTTTGCAAGCATTTTGTTTCTCAAATCCTGAAATAATTTGGTTAGGTTTACTATGTTATTCAGCTGGTATAATTCTTGGTAACAGAAAAATGACAATAAAGTTTTATTTTCAGAATAGGAAAATCACAGCAATATAAATTTGGCATTTTCAATATTCTGCCTCAAACAGCAAGACTTTAATTATATAACGTACCAGTTTGATTGTATGTGAACTTTGAATTTAAAATAAAAATAATAATAGTTTCATTAGTTACCCAATGCTGTTTCCAGTGCACCAAGGCAGATATATTCCATGAGATATATTTGCATAATTGGTGTGATTTAAGGTTTTTGAGACAAAATTTCACTATTTATCCCAGGCTGGCCTCTAACATGAAATCCTCCTGCCTCACTCTCCAAAGTACTAGGGTTGCAGGCATGTGTCAACTCAGCTAATTGAAAAAAATTCAAAAAATTGAGCCTTTGCTTAATCAGTTCTCAATACTAACAATGAAATTACATGCAAAGATTGACATTCTTTATCATTTTTGCTTATGTTCAGTTTGCATCAGGTTAAAATTTATAGACATATATATGAATATATTTATACACACACACATATACATATACACACATGTCTCGACTGTCTTGAGCTTTCTTGAGTATTTTAACATGATCTGAATTAGTGTATGCATAATCTCCTGTGTAAAAAGCACAGGGCTGCTATTTTACTCTTCCTTATAATGAGGATTGGCTTTTTGGAAGTGTAACTTCTTTTACTATATATGTTCTTTTCATATGATCCAAAAAGGCCCAGACATAACTATTAAAATATATCATTCTTTTAAAAGTGAGAGACTTTTGCATCTAAAATTACATGAATTTCATTAATCTTCTACATTTATTATTAACCTGCTATATAATTAAAAATAAAATGCTTCCTAATAGCATGAATAAGTCTTACTATTTAAAACTATTATGGCTTCAGGAAAAATAAATATTGGTTAAAAACAAAAACCCCAGGAATATTCATATTTTGAAATATATTTATTGCATTATACAATACAAAACAAGAATATTTCTTTTACACTAAGCCAAGGCACTTTTCGAGTTGACTGAGTAAGTAAAACAATTATGATCAAATGACGCCCTAAAAATTATTGGGCTTAAAATGTAAAATAAAAGCAGTTTGGAAGACTATGGCCATTAATCATTTTAGTATTCTTCTGGAAGAATAATTTTCACTTGGAGTAGAAAGGGATGCTTTTTTCCCATTGTGTATTCATGCTGTTAGTGAATTTGTTGTATAGAGTAGGTGATTGAAAGTAAGTGTTGCTTTCTGATTTTGTTCTTGCTTCACATATACCTATTTAGCTTTTCTGAATATTTAATACAAGCTCCTTAGTATACTATATATGATCTTGCTCACCGGATTTTAAAAAGAATATTATAGTACACATAATGTGGAAATCCACATAGGACCTAAACAATCTTTCTTACTCAACATTCTGATATTCTATTTTGCATGTATCCTGCAGTAATTGCCACAAAAATGAGTAGACATATTTAAATTTAAAAACTATTTGTGTGATCTATGACTTTATGTAGAATGGAAATTATAAACCCTGCCAGAATTAGATTGTGCTTCAAACATTCAATAAAACACATTTACTGTGTCCAAGATTAAATCATACATTGTTTAAAATTAATTATTCCTTTTAATTGCATTATATAAACAGAAATGACCTGTTAATTTAAAGAAAATCTATCAGCACAAAATGAATTCACTCATATAAACAAGCAAGATGAACTTGACCTTGTTTGAACTTGTTTTGATGTGGCCCAGATGGTAGGCTACATGCTTGAATAGCAGCCTAAAGCTGAGGAAAAACTCATATAGCAAGATCTAGATTTATAGCCTTCTGCGGGTTCCTACCTTGTATTGTCCTTTCGGCATCTGGTCTCCCGCCACTGCGGTCAGCTTCTATCTCTGGGGTCAGGGAGTCTGAAAGCACAGAGACGTAAGAATGACATACATTTCATTTGATTCCCGCTGTCAGGGAAAAACAAGAGCTACCTGTTAGTTTGATGCAGGATTAAAAGCATGTAAATCTTTATCATCTTTTGAAGGTTTGGCAAAACCGTAACCATCAGAATATCCAGAAGGTGTGATTAGATAAGTAAAGTAATATGGTTCATAAAACAGGTTGAAGTAGGAGCTCTTAGATGAAGCTTTTATCGTTTTGTTGTAGAAATGGATTTTGGTAAGCAGAAAAGCAATGCCCAGGTCCCAGATACTGAGATTAAAAATAATAATATAATAAAGCATTTGCTGAATGACTCATGAGACTAGACTTATAAAACCCCACAAGCACATGTCCACATTGTCCGTTTGCTGCTACAAATCAGAGTTGCTTATGCAAAAACAAAAACAACAAGAACAACAAAAACCCATGCGTGTTCTTACCATTTAAGACCCTGAGACCATCTGCAGAAGCTGCCTGTTTCAGCGTCTGCTCTGCTTGCTCACGGCGTTTTGTCTCAAATTCCAGTGCTTCCTGCAGTTTTCTCTTCGCTTTCTTTTCCTTCTTTAGCCTCTTTTGGACAATGGCTAGAAAAGAGATCTGCAGATTACTTTTCAGACTGTATATAATGATGCTGATTTACAGTCGATAATAATCCTTATTATACTGATTCCTCCTTAATGGACAGAGTCTGGACACAAGTAGGAAGCAGTCACATTCTAACTTCATCTAAAATAATTTCCAAGAAAATGTCCATAAAAGTCAATTCTTTATTTTAGCCTAAAATGATGACAAGAATGACTTTATTGCCCTGTGGAGAGAGATTCAGTGGGGTGCTGACTGTAGTAAATATTTGTGTTCACTGATAAAGGAAGCTTGATTAAATGAAATGTATGTGTGGCTTAGTCTCTGCCCTTGGATTGGATCATTGCAGAGCACACTGAATAGTGGATGCTTTTGTTTGTAACTCTCCTGGACTCAGGAGGCAGTACTTCCACAAATGCTGTGAAAAAAAATAAACAAAATGAAAAAGCACACCAACTATATTTTTAATAATAACTCCTTCAGATTTTAGAAAATATAGACTTGTATATGAGGAACAACATACTTCTGTTATTAATATACAGAAGCAGTAATTTCTTTTGATGATGATATTTTTTTTCTGAAAATGATTCTTTCCTAACAAATGTGTAACACTATAACATATTTCAAGAAAACATGTTGCAGTTTCATTTTGCTATAATTTCAGTGAAATATAAAACCTCACTTGATGTTATAATGTGCTATTGATAACAATATGCTTTGTATAAAAAATAGACAATGACACAGAACTTGGTTGTGCTATATTTTCACTATTGGAATATTAGATGATTCCAATAGTGGTGCCCAACGTTAATCAACTAATAATAACAATATACACAATAAAAATGTACAATCATAGAGTTAAACCATTTTTACTGTCTCCCCATGAACAAGATGGAGAGCAATCAGCACTGGGGTGGCAATATAAGTTCTTTAAAATTATCTTTCTGCATAATTAATAAGTGCTTTGGATAATTAATGAGCACATGTTTGACAACACCACTCTTCCAAAATTCATTTTTAGATATAAAAAGTAACCATTCTATGTTTCTTGCTACCCCTAAAAGAATAATGGCTTTACTAAATATCATATTTAATCAGAATATAAACAGTTAAAATATTCTAGTAAATATTTATACTTTCAGTTTCTAATCTCCACATGTCCCATTTGTATCATTACTAACTCTACTTAGATGACAGTCCACTAACCTGTTGAGTTTTCTGTTTTTGTATCATATATCTCAAATCATTTTACTCCCAATGGATATTAATTATGTTCTTATATGAGAAATAATTGACACTGATTTCAAATTAATGCTAGTTTTCTTTATTTAAGAGTGAAATGTTTGTTCTATTGTTATTTTATATTTTTCTTTACAAATAGTATTATTTGATATTTATCCATGAAAAGATATGGTAGTTTTGAAATATGTTTATAAATTGAATACGACCATACTACTAATATGTGGATACACAGCACCCAGCCATTGAGCACTCCATTTCCTCCTATAGGATTGCAGAAAATGGGATTGAATTGGTTGTCTTCAGGATAATTCACTTCTTCAGCAGGTGCATTCGTAGTTGGTAAGTGTGGATAGTTATTACTTTCAGTTTACTGTTGGAAGTTATTTAAATGGGAGGTTCAAAGTGTGATCTGCAGATGTTTTGCTCTCTAGTGGTCAAAGGAATAAAAGTGAAGGGAAACCTTGTTGTTAGACTCACTAGTGTCCAAAGTTTCTTTTCTAGAAATCCTAAGGCCTATCGTTTAATCTTATACAAGTTTTCTTCAGGCTAGAATAAAATAGAAACATGGCTATCTCATAAAAGGAGTTTCCCCAGATTCAGCTCTTTTCCCAGACTTCCTTATTCACTTCAAACATGTCTGCCATCAATGTTTGTCATGCTTGAATTATTTTAGTTTTAAATCTGTGCAAATTCATATCTAAAACCGTGTTATATGCTGTGTGACAGTGTCTCAAATAAAGTTTAATCCAGAAACTCACTAGGTAATGATTTGTATTATTTAACAAACAACCTGGGAAATCCTAAAACAGAAGCAACAACCTTTAAATGACCACATCAAACATAAAAGGAAGGCAGTTGAAGAATTTATATGGGATACTCATAAAATTAAAGAAATGGAATCCCCCCTTGTTTACAGTTATTGTGGAATCATGTAGCTGAAGCAAAGGAGCGATTGGTTGTAGTCTTCAAATTCATGCATAAAATAAATATACAAATATGAGTGACCTTCAAAATTATCTATCGATGACCACTATAATATTTTAAAAGAAGCAATTTGCAGATCAATAATACCATTATTTTTATCGAATAAGAATTCATTTTGGTAAGTACTTTATGGAATTGACCTTGTTGAATGAACATGAAGCATTCAGAAGGAAAATTATACAAACACTTAACTCCGGTTATTTGCTCAGATATTCATCAAGCTTCCATTTCAGTTGATAAATATCTTACCAGACCTGCTTTGCTTCAATAATCAGTCTTTTCTATTCTGGCTTTATAACTTTAACTTCTGAGGTTTTCAGAGGGTAATTGTGAGTGAACACAACATTCTTCATTGTGTCTATCATCTTATCAGAGCTCATTCTCATCTTAAAAAATATGAATTCATTAAACTCTATAAGCAATGAAAATTATATGATCAATGATATAATAGATATATCTAATCCCCGAGGTAGAAAACAGAAGAGAATGTGCAACTTAAAACATTCAGAAATACAATAAGCTCATGATTCAAGTACTGTTCTAAGTTCAGTTATAGGCAAGGTAGCAAAAATTAAAGCAAATCACCAACACAGA
Organism: Peromyscus maniculatus bairdii; assembly: GCF_049852395.1. NCBI lineage: Eukaryota > Metazoa > Chordata > Mammalia > Rodentia > Cricetidae > Peromyscus > Peromyscus maniculatus. The sequence continues at coordinate 95,464,842 of NC_134860.1, forward strand.
ACAATGTTATTTTGCTGAATATTTCAAATGAACATTAGACTTCTGTGGAGTTTCACAGATACCTCTATTCTTTTGTTCCATGGCCAGCTGCTTCTCCAGTGTCTCTCGTAGCTCTCTTTCCCTTAAAAAATCCATCTTCAGCTCTGTTTTTTCCAGTTGGACCTGTTTTTCTTGAGCTCTGGCATTATCTATGGCAACTTTCAAAAGGCCCTGTACAAAGAAGGTATTCAGAATGATCATACTTTGGTACAAAACACATTTTGTTCATTACTTAGATGTATTTTCAATGAGAATAGCCCACTTATGAAATTCTTTAATTTCTGTGAATTCATCCAGGACTCACAAATGCTACAACTAAAGCACAAAATTTCTACATCTGATTAAACTATTTTAGGAAGACAAATATTTATGGCATGTATGTTTCATTGCTTCTAATTAGATCATCTAGATAAAAATTTCAATGAGTCACACAAAAGCATTGAAATACAAATGGACAAAAGAAATGGGCAGCAGTTCTACAAAGAATGATCCAAAATGACCTATGTGATCCTGATTATCTGTCAATGTCTTCAAGCTCATCCATCCATTCCCTTGAAAGTTTACACTCTCTAGAGCTGCTTCTGTGTGTTCCTCAGTTAACTATCTATGTCTGCTGGAGGAAATTTGCTCTTTCCATCTATATCTTTGAACAGATCAAAGCCTCGTTTTACTTCACATTGGCCCAAAGCCACCATTCAGCAAAGGATTTCTCTGATCATCCAACCAGAAATATCTCTTCAAGAAGATACTATTAGCCTTTCTTAACTATTGTCATTCCAACCATTGTTAAGTAATATTATTAGATATCAATGCATTCACTGGATTATGTCATCCTTCTTCCACTGTGATGTAAGTTTTTTGACAAAGGCAGGAATATTTGTTATTATTTAGCACTGTGTCTCAAAGTACCCAAACCATGACCGTAATTTTAAAATATTGACAAATTAAAATTATCACTCTGATATATTTTTGAGATACATAACATATTTAAAGTATCTAGAACAACATATTAGCAGACAATTATTTTTATGATGTCCTTCAAAATACTGTAATAATCTGAGAATGACATTTAAGAAACCATTTCATAGGCTAGTAAGTCAAAGAGGCTTAAGTGAAAACAAAACTTACTTATTCTTACAACTATCACCATGAATTTAGCAACACAAAATGCTATATTTGAAGTGTAAAATACTTTGTCATAGTCTGTGAATGTGCCAGTCTGAAAATTGCCGTTGAAGTTATACAGGAAGTGGAATTCAATGCCATGCCTAGAGGTTCTCAAGATGCTACTACTCTTTTAAAGAGTCAGTGTGAGGCCTTGTTTGGAGGTTCTAGCAGGGGAGTGCAGCTTTTCATATACCCTTGACCGAAGACCGGTCCTCCTCTATTTGGGGAAGGTCATCCTCTTCGACCCACTGGAGCGCACAGCTTCAGGAGCGATGCACATGGAGCAGTGAGGGAGGAAGGGGACACCTGCCTAGCCAGCCAGATCAGCCGAATCAACCCCGGCGATCAATAGGGTGACAGATGTTGCAGCCAGATCGTCCTCACATCCTTGCACAGCCTTGGTGCAGTGGGAAGGGGCTTGGACCTGCCTAGGCTCAGTGTGCCAGGCTCTGCTGACTACCCATGGGAGACCTCGATTTGGGGCATGTGGGGATGTGGGATGGCTTGGGAAAGAGGGCTGGGGAGTGGAAGGAAGTGGGGGGGGGTGTCTGTGGATAGCATGAGGAGTGAGTAGAAAATTTCTTAATAAAGAAAAAATAAAATAAAACAATAGACTTCTTGTACATGTAAAAAAAATAGTCAGTGTGAATACTTCGATTCAGAAATTTCAACTCCAGCTTGACTTGAAGTCCAACAGAGAGTTAGTCTGTCTCTAACAGAACAGTGTAATTTTTAACACTGTCATAAGCCATTTTAATTATCCATCTATCATCTATCTATCTATCTATCTATCTATCTATCTATCTATCTATCTATCTATCTATCTATCTATTACTCTCTGTGTGCTATATCTGACCCAGAATTTCCTGGCATAATTCTTGTGATAAAAAACAAGTAAGAGAATGATTTCTTGTGGCGTCCCCACTCTTTTGTTGTTTAGTAATAAAACACAGCTTCTAAGGAAACTGCCATCTTAACCGAATTCCGTAACATTCCTGTGTGTTTCTTCTGCATCAGGAACAAACAATTAGTAACAAATGAAAGAGATCATTACATCAAGTGCCCTTTCAGATCACCCCAATTAAAACTTTAGTTTAGCTGTATTTTAATTCTAAGATACCAAATTCTAATTTTCTGCTCTGATTGCTCCTGTTGACTTATCTTTGAAAGATGTACTCTCTGTGCAATGCCTAGAGATTATTTAGCAAGATGCCAATGTTGGCACCACTTAATGTGTTGATTGGTTGTATTATCAGTAGCTGTTTAAAAATAAATTACTATTAAACTATTATTGTCCTTGGGTGACAAAACATAATATTTTTGTGTTCTTAAATATGAAACAATCATTATGAGAAAACATGTTGAATAATGTTAAGATCTGACTCTAAACTGTGTCATTTTATTATCAATATCAGTTTGCAAATGAGGAAGTCGCAGGAAGAATTTACATTTACTCTCTCCTTTTGTTACAGTTATTAGTAATGTAGCTAATGGTTTTATATTACCTATTCCTGCTGATTATGTCTGAGAAATATTTGGCTTTAGAATCCTATGCATCTAGAGACCATGTATAAGTTATATAAAATTAAACTTAAAATGTAGACTTTAATTCAATGCACTGATCAGTAAGAGTCCAGTGTGAACAAAAGTCTGAACTAGAGTCAAACTGATACATATACAAAAGTAAGTTACTGTGCATGACATGTTTGTGCAATAATTAATAAAATAATTACAGGATGCCCACTCAAATTTAGTGTGGCAAGAGGCTGGGAAAAAAGCAACAGCAGCAACAGTCCACAGCTTCTACAAGTCATCATGACACCTTTTAACTATCAGTCATAATACTTGCATATTTGTGTAACTTCTGTTTTTTTTTTTTTTTCAGGGATGTGATATGCAAAATGATCACGGAAACTCTGTGGTTATCACTTGGAAAAAGCCATATTTGCGCAGTGTCATGACAACATTTTGTCTTCCAGTTAAGAAATAAAGGTTTCAATTATGATTTTTTTCCTCCAAGGAATTTTCAGTTCTCATAACACTGAGGTTGGTAATGGGTCTAAAGAAATGCAGTTGAAGTTTATTCTGAACACAGCAATGTTAAAAGACAATGGTTGATTGTGCACATGCACAGATTCGTTTTTAATGAAGCATCATGTTGGTAATCACACACAAAGTCTTATCAGCTAAAATTTATTTTTTTCCAGGGGATAAACCTCTCAGAAAATTGCAGAAACAGGTGGCTCTGCATGAGTCTACCAGTCTATCATTGTTATAGAACATTAAAACTTAAAAGAAAGGTCCAGAAGTTTCAGATGTCCGAGACTTACCCAAGACCTTAATTTAGGTCAAACTTCAGCTACTTAATTAAAAAAAAATTCTTTTAGTATTTCCTTCTTTGTAGAATAAGAAAAACTTGTCTTCCTTGAAACCCAGACTTTTATAGACAGAAAGAAAAAAATGTCAGCATCAAGTGATGAGCTATGACAGAGATGTAATCAGAAGTTTCTGTGTTCTGCAGCCGCTTGCAAATAATCACTCAAAGGCCAGTAGTAAATATAAATGCTCAGTCAGTAGCTCGGGCCTATCACTAACTAGCTCTTACAGTTAAATTAACCCATAAGTCTCATCTATGTTTAGTCACATGGTTGGTACCTTTTCTCAGTATGGCATTCTCATCTTGCTTCCTCTGGGTCTGGCTGGTGACTCCTGACTCTGCCTCTTTCCCAGAATTCTTCTTGTCTGGCTCTCATGCTTAATCTCTTCCCACCCAACTATTTGCCAATCAGCTTTATTATTAACAATGAGCATGATCCACAGCACAGAAGTATTTTTAAAACTGTACTCCCTCTACTATTACAGAATTCCCAAAGTTGAGTTATGATATACTTCCTGTGAAACTACTTTTCTGTGTACAGCCCACCTTGTGAGTCATGTGTGCTGATAATAAGTCAGCCAGGACTCTGAAGTCACCATGTTACCACATCTGCCTCAATAGCTTTATATGCAAGGTCAGCATATACAAAGATTGAGAAGATTCACTGTAAAGTGAATAGAACTGGTCCTGATGAGACAGCAGAGTGGGTATAGGCACTGGAAGTCAAGCCTGATGAATTGAGTTCAATTTCCAGAACCCATATTGTGGAAGGATAGAACAAATTGTAAGGTCCCTGCTGAATTCCAGACGTGCACCACGACAACCCTGTCCTTTAACCACTACCACAAGTACAAAATTAATAATAAATATTTTCAAATGTATATAACTATAGTAATTGGCCCAGTAAATTTGTTCACTAAGTATTAAATCATTCTATTATTGCTACTGGAAATGTTATTTACCAAATAGGGGACACAGTCCGGGAAATGAAACTACCATTGCTGATTGCTGTTATCATCACTGTTAGCTGTGCTCAGAATCCTAGGTATATTTTACCATTTCTCACCTCAGCCTTTTACACATTTATATGGGAGCAAATGGAAAACAATCAAATCACATTACATAATCTCAAGAATAAAGTGTGCAATATAATACAAATATAAGCAATTATAACCCACATGTGTTTTGAATCCATTGTTTTTTCCAGATGATTTTAAATAAGTTTTATACTAATAGTGAAAATAAAAAAAGCCATTCGTTTTTTCCCACAGTGTCTAAAAAGGACAAAGTGTCTGAAACAATTTGCAGTGACACTATAATGCAGGTTTGAAGACGGACAGTGAACCATTTCCAGTCTTGATACTTAGGCAAATTCTGTCTCCTTGTATTTCCTCTCACACATTAATGGAAACCGCTTCTCAAATGCCATAGTTGCATTATGTTTACTTATTAAACCATACTCAACAAATCTGGGACTGGACTGTGCTTTTTTATTTTTTGCTATTTCTTTTAGGTTTTCCTGCTCTGTTTAATTTCAGATTTAGCTGTGATATTTTTTGTGGCACTGAAATACTGAACATTCTAGTTAAGCTGAACTCTCTACTCCTGAACCAATGCCACTTCCTTAACTTTACTTCGCACACAAACCACACTGAACCCACCTTCTGTCACATACTCTTGATTGTAAGCATCTGTAAGGATAGTTTCATGCATAATTAACTTTTTCTTTCTTTTTTTTTTTTTTATTCTGTGATCGGTGAGTTTGACACCCATATGCTTTATAGGTTTGTTTGTGTAGCTTTTTTCTTAAATTTATTTTCTTACTTTTACAACCATTGTAACCAAAACTCCTCTTCTCTCCCCTCTTCCTAGCACCCCACCCCACCCCACCCCATCCACTCCTCCACCATTTCTTTTCAGAGACAGGCAGGTATCAGGTTTCTCTGTGCAGACCTGGCTGTCCTGTGACTCACTCTGTAGACTAGGATGGCCTTGAACCCAGAGTTCTACCTGTAAATTTATTATCTTTGTCCTTTTTTCATTTCAACTTTCAGTTATGAACCTACTCTTACTCTACGATTCATAAGTTACAAGTGTCCATCTCCACTGAGTTGTCTCACTAAACTCAGCTCTATTCATTTTACAGGGAATTTACTCTTCCCTGTATATACTGGCCTTAGGGTAAAAACATGCAAACAAGTAATGATGCTGTCAGTTCTAAGAGTTATTGTTTTTTTTGATTTAGGATCCAAGTACAAGTTGCAACCAGTGAGTAGAACACTATTTTGAGTGTACTCCTTTTGCAGCCAATATTTGAAGGTGTCACATCCAAATATTTGACCCTAAAACATTTCCTCATATTAAACTGCCCAGTGACCTATCCAAACACATCATTGAAATATGTCCATACCAAATACAGCAAAATGCCATGTAAAAACACAAGTTCTAAGAACTAAAAATTGGAATGAAATTTTATTGCCCCTCAGAGATTACTGTTATTTATTCTCAATGTTTTCATTATCACTTTTAATTTGTAAAATATTCAAGTAATATGGAAGACATTCCATAACTCTTCTAGGTGTGACATCCTCAAAGCATTAATAAAAATATTTTTAACAAATTATGTTTATGTTTATATGTCAATATAATATTTTCCATAGGTCTTATGATAGCAATTATGAAAATCAATTTCAAAAATGATATTGTGGAGGAGACATCTAGGTGAACACCACAAATCTACTTACTAAAAATTATCAATTAATACTATATTACAAAATCATTTGCATTTAAAATGATAATGTATTAAATAATATTTTGAAAGATTTGGGGAAATTAATCCTAATAGCAATAAAGAATTTCTGTGGTAACCATAGAGCTTTAAACTGACTATATGAGTATACTACAGTTTTGAAACAGAAAGCAGAGAACTCAATTATACATACTTGAAACTGCAGATGAAATTGAGGTAGGCAGATTGTAATTACCCAAATTAAAATTTAGACAGCAAACACATTCATATTCTATGCCTAATAAACCAGGGTCAAGACTGTTTAAGCACTCTATATGATTTCTTGGATATAGCCATAACTCAATAAATGTTGAAATAATATAATATAATAGTGTTTTATAAACTGATGTGAAATCATCAAATATTCAGTATATATATGCATATATATATTTATCAGTATGTATTTATATATGTATATCTCTAGGGAACTCAGTGATTTTCTTAGTCTTATTTTATGTATACATATGTGCATGCATGTGTACATGAGGCTATACTGAATATTCATATGTATACAACACATGTCTGCTCATACATGCATATGTATAAGATTGATATAAACAAGTATCAATTTTAATGAAGGACTTTTTATTGACAATCTAGCTTTATTAAACCCAGATCCCAATCAATAAAACCTTAAAATTGATAATTAAGCCTTTTTTGCTTTGTTTACCAACCTACTGTTAATTCTTCTATGACACATTCCCAGGGCATATGTTTGAGAAGGAGACCAGATGTTGAGTAGGTTAAATAATTAACTAATTTGTCTAATATATGGACATTTTGTTTTCTCTTTCTTTCTAAGAGAAATACTTAGTTGGAAATGCTGGGAATAGCACACCACGTCTAAGTGTTCCTAGCATAAAGTGGATGAATATACCACTCCCTACCTGTCAGTATTTGACTTAGAGCTGTGAATGTCAACACAGTTCTCAGGCCCAGTGTGCAACCATTTCTCTGGCTAGTGAGCTGACTTCTATTAAAAAAAATATCTGGAGTATTTTTATGAGGAAATTCAAATCAAATTACCATTAGTTTGATTACAGAGTTCTAAGACAGTTTCATATGGAGTTTTACATGGAATTAAATGAACTCTTCTCTTATTTTTCTTATATTTTCAATTCCTTGAGAATTTTGTACATGTTTTAATCATATTTACCTCCTACCCTCACTCTTTCCAGATCTACCCCTTTACCTACACACCCAGCTATCCCTCTCCTCTCTTTCTCTCTCATGTGTGTGTCTGTCTCTGTTTCTCTATCTCTCTGTCTCTCTCTTTGTCTCTATATCTCTGTGTCTCTGTGTCTTTTATGTGTCTCACTCTGGCTATCCGTCTGTCTCTCCTTGTCAGTCACAATCCATGCTGCTTATATACTCTTGAATATGTGTTCTTCATTGTGGCATTGTCAACTTAGCAGGACTGAACCTTGTATTCCAATAGATACTAATCTCATGTAGTTCTCCACTGAGGAGTAGGACTCTCTACCCACCTCTTTCAATGCTGAGATTTTTGTTTGCCTTGAGCGTAAATAGGCTGTGAGCAAGTTGTCTAGTCTACTGTGAATTCATATGTGCAACTTCACTACCGTGTCCTGAAAACACTGTCCCTTGCAGTGATCCATTGTCTCTGGTGCTTACAACCTGTACAGTTTGTAATTGGATGCAGATATTCCAGTTAGGGCTGAATACTGGACAGACTCTGCACTCTGACCAGTTGTGTTATTGCCCTACTTTTCAGAAGGCATTTTCTTAACAAGAGAGAAATTCACTATGTCCTGTATTTTGTAATAGGGGTAAAATTTGAGAGGGGGGGGGAATATCATATGTTGACTTTTGGATACAATCAGTGGTTTGGTCATGATTGAAATGAGACTGGACTGATGACTTATTTCAATTAGTAAAATATAAAACCTTAATGTTGAATACAGTTCTAGCAAGTCTAATTACATTTGTATTAAAATGTCATATTAATAGATGAGAAGATATGTTACATTAAAGGCCTTCTGTTATATCCTTGGAGAGGTAAATAAAATTAATTATATTTCTACTGGGGCAAAGTTTAATATGGTAGGAAATGTGTTTAGAAAAATATAACTAAGGATGGAGTACTGACCTACTAGCATATCTGTATCTTGTGTCTCCTTCTAGCTCCTCCTGAGATGGAGAAGTAGAGGGAAAAGCTCCAGCTGGGCCCCACATGATTCCTTCATGCATGGCAAGAAAATTATGCTTTCTTCTATCCCAAACACTTTTATTATCTTGGCTCCATGCACTGTGTTATTGTTAACTCTAAGTATTTTTGATTCATAATGTACTGTACGTAAAATATACATCCTGAGGGCCACATAGGAAATCCGTGAAAACTTTTCTATGGCTTTTTGAAGTCTATTCTTTGAAGAGTTCCTACTAGCTGAAAGCAACTTACTTATGAAAGAGGAGATTCTTTTAGATTCTTCTTTATTAAACTTATTCAAAATGACTAAACATATCATTTCCTCACTGGAAGGCCAGAAGTTTAAAAATATCTAAATATTTATTAGAACTTGTATGCTGTCATTTGGTAAACCAGACAAATTTATGCACTTAAATTGGTCCCATTATTTGGCAATAAAGAGAACATTGAGGGAGAAATGTTTTTCATAAATGCTCACATTGGTTTTGTTTATTTTTAATACGGTGCAATATAAAGTATCTGTTGAGTATTTCTACAACAATTTGGTCAGTGTAGAAAAATTAAAATTTAATTTTCTGGAGAAATGTTTAATACTATAGATCAGCCAATACCATGAGATAATTATTTGAAATAGGTTGTGTTTTAGAAAAAACAATCACATGTGTGTGTTTCATGTTCCTTTCTTGCAGAGTGAACAGAGACCTACCTGTATGTTAGTGAGAAGGGTCTCTATGGAAGACAGGCCATCAGGAAACAGAAAGGGAGACGGGAAGCCTGGAGGTAGTGGTTGTCCATGCCCAGTTAGAGAAAGTTTGTCGATGCTGTCTCTTGCGGTTGGTGTAGAAAGCGGGGTCTCATCTGTATGTGATTGAAACAAAAATATAGAACAAGTTACGCTTGTCTGTTTTTATTAGACCTCAGTAATGGCTTCCCTAGTGGTTTCCAGAACATTTATTGCAAATTGGTTCCTGCTATCAGGAGAAAATGCTTTCTGCTGAATTTTCTTTAATGAAAAAGCTGTGGAGATACAACAAGATAACATTAATGAGTAACTTTATAAGCCTTTTAAATGCAGTCTCTAATGAGACTGAGTTTACAGTGCCATAGAATCTTTTTAAAACAAATATTATCTCATATATAGTTGTGATAATATATTCAGGCTGACTTTATGGGCACCTTCCCAATTATCTCATTTTAGTTTGTTCTGTTTGGATTGACAATAGAGTATTTCTAAAGCTTTATATAAGAGAAATGTTTTGTATGTCAGGATGTTTCTTTCTCAATTAACCCTTGCTTTATATTGATGGTTCATTCAAATGTAGTCTTAATAAGATTAACGAAGAATCTACAAGTGAAACCTATTTTTTCTTTTCTTTCTTTTTTAACATCTAAAGGGAAAAACTGGAGTCTAAAAACATTGTTTCTAAGTTACAATTAAAACAATCATCATCATTAGCTAAAAATATTATTTTAAATAGTTAAATGTCTAAATCTTTTACACATAAAAAGGGAACTGAAGAAAAAACAATAAAAATTTAGCTTCCATCATAGCATTATGAAAATTATATTACCCCTTTCAGGTAAGTCATTATTTATTTCAACAATTCTATATTTTTCAATAGTTAAGTCACTTAAAGTAATGTCAAAACACAAGTACTCTGTCTTTTCATTATGAAAAGTTTTCATTTTGTTCCTTACTATTTAAACATCTATATACTTTCCAATGAAATGGAAACAATTTGCGGCTTAATCACAGATAAAATGTTACACAGGCTAGCAATTTTACTAATGCTTAGTAATATTAATCAGTCTTTATGTTATAAATAATTTCATATCTCACCCCAGGAAAATTAATAAACACGATGTTCTGGATTACTTCTTACAGTATCTCTCAATTCTACAAGTGGCTAAAATTGTCAGCATACTTGATTTTTGCTTATAATTTGATTCCACCATTCTCAGTCATTCTTTTATTTTACAATATAACACCTAAACACACAACATCTTTTCCAATCATCTCTGTCTAGTGTAGAAATATTGTGGAATGTGCCACACCTTATTGTCTTCACTGATGTTAGAACATGTTAGATCGTATCCCTCATCCTTCCATATTTTTAGTCAGTGAAGCAAATGGGAAGAAAAAGAGGGGAGAGATATAAGAGACACAAGATGCCCTGCTCACTACCCTCTTGTCACACTCCTCCACTCTTCTGCAATTTCTCCTTCTACTGCCTCTGTTAAATCACTGACAGATGATCTCAAGCAGCATGTACTAGAGAAGAAACAATAAGAAACTAAGCCTGGACTCATAATGCTATATTTTAACAGAGCTTTCACATGGGGTAGAGAAGGCTTCAGGGCTTGGGTAGGGCTGCAGCATGGCTAATATGAGCAAGGTAATTTTGGACACCATTTACCAAGCTGTCGTAAATTACTTCGGTAGACCAAGGCTGCTAGTGTTTTCCCATAATAGCTCTGAAAAGGCACTTGTTAAACATCTATGTGCATGTGTCATTGTTTAAGAAAGGAGAGCAATATTTTTTGATCTGTTTCACCTTAGCTGTCACATGGTAAAGAAAATGTGCCTTAATAGATCATGGAGATAGTAATTGCTTGTCTTTTGAAGAAAGGAATAGAGCCACATGACCATCTGAAGATGAATTCACCTTAGCATCTGTGACTTCATAATTTGGAAGCCGTTGCAAAAAAAAAAATGAAAACCAAATGTATTTATACACACATTTGATCATATCTTCTATCACTAAATAATTATTTGTATTAACCTCAATACATTTATGGTTGACTATGCTTGGCAGTTGGGAGACAAATCATTAAATCACCATCATGCCTACATTCACGCGCTATTAATTATTGAAACAATGTACAAGATAATAGAGGTGGAAGGAAAATTTTCAGGGAAAAAGCATTGTGAAACTGATGTACACTGGAGTGACCGATACCAGGTGATAAATAACTAATTCTTATAGTTGGTGAAGCACTTTACCTCCTATTGCTATTTCATTAGCCACTGCTCACCCCAGTCAATGATTAACATTCTTCTGTGTTTATGTGCAAGCATAACATATTGCTTTTATGTGAGCATACATATTGTTTCTCTCATTGCATCTAGGATCATATATGAGAATAGACTATCATTTGCAGAACAACTTAAAATGGGAAGAAAATAAACTTTTTTTTAAAAAAAGTTTAGATATACCCCACTTTTTTTTTTTTTAAGAAAAAAATGTTCAAAGATCAAATAAACCCAAAATGTTCATTTGGGCCTCAACATGCTGTTACCTGAGAAAACACTGTCACCTCAAAGCAATCAACATCATAAAAGTCTATTTTATTTCCTCCTGCGTGGATCGTAAAGTTAAGGCTTAATCACTCTCTCTTTTTAAATAAAGTGACCTTAATATCTGAAATATTCATGAAAGATTAAAGCAAAACTTTGAGGCCAAAAAATGTTGGAGTTTGGGCATCACACAATTTCCATTGACTTCAAAGTGTGAAGGAAGAGGCAGCACACATTCACAGATCTGATTTCCACTTGATATACCTGCAAAGGGCTTTAGAGATTGTGTTTAAAAGCAATTGTCTGGTCAGATTTTGATATTTCCAGATTGTACTGTTTGACTACAGGTTTTAGTATATGAGTATAAGTGAAGAGAAAGTATAAGGGCTGTGCAAGGAGCTCCTTCTTCTTCCTGTGGAGACTTGAATGGTGGTCATCAATGCACATGCCCAAATTTGTAATGTTATTTTATTTGGAAAAATGTTCTTTCATAGATATATCTCACACAAAAAATAACATGAAGATATTCCAGCGTAAAATGAGATATTCCAAAGTCTGATAGCATGTGTCCTCATGAGAAAAAGGCAGAGGAATATTTGCAAAAGAAGAACAAACAGAGACAGACCAGAAAGAGAGAGAGAGAGAGAGAGAGAGAGAGAGAGAGAGAGAGAGAGAGAGAGAGAGAGAGAGAGAGAGAGAGAGAGAGAGAGAGATGATATGTCCAAAGGCAGGTACTAAAATATTGCAGTCACAGTTAGGTAATGCTGTACTAAACACATGCTAGATGAAACCAGCAGGCTAGTTACCTATTAAGTTGTTATATTTAAATTCTAAAAAGAAGTTATCAACTGTTAAGCATTATTCTACTTTAATTTAGTTACAGAGAACTGTAGTAATTCCTGAAGGAAAATAGAATAACACATGCTAAAGTTTAAGAAATGATTGCATCTTAATGCCCAGAAAAATTGCTGATTGAAATCTAAATAATTACACAACAAATAGCCTGACAATTTTACCAATATTTAATAAAGATAATAGAAATTTAAAGTACAAATGGAAAAGAAAAAACATTTCAATTATATAATAGAGAATGAAAACATTGTAGTTTAGTTTTCTTTATCACCTGAACTCAGTATTCTCCTCACAGTTTAAGTCACTTTTTACTAAAAGACCATCAGGAAGATTGATGGCTCTGAAAGACAAGCCTCTTTCCTCTTCAATCTTATCACACATAACAATTTAGCAGGATATCCTAAGGAACAATGTTGTTTAAAAAAATAATGGTCCTCTACTTTTAAAATGTTTTCTTTCCTGTTAATAAAATCTAGCGCAGTTGTTATTTTCATAACCATTCCCTTTGGGTTTGAATTACACATTCTCTCAAGTGTGTGTGTATGTGTGTGAGTGTGAGTGTGTGTGTGCGTGCACGTGTGCATACACACATGTTGCTCTGTAATGTCTCATTATTACTAAACTTCCCTTTCCAAGCTAAAGAAAGAGAGTTTGCATGGAAACCATTACTATAGTGGCAAAATGGAGGAAAAAGGTGCTGAAAATATTCTAGAGAATATGGTACTTTCCTTTGGAAGTAAATGATTTTTTATAAAAATGTGAACTTTTCTGGAATGTTTTAGTAAATTTCTATCAGAAGCCAAAGTATTCAACAGAAGTATTGCTGACCTAAAATAGGAGCATGAATAACCTAAAAATTAACATTAGTGCTCAAATAAAGAATTAAAAATTGTACCCAGACATACAATCTATGAGAATAAGGTGTTAGATTTTCCTAGTGCTAGTATTACAAGAGGTTGTATGCTGCCAAAGAATTGAGCCAGGATCTCCTGAAAACAGTACAATCTTTAACCACTACACCATCTCTCCAGTCCCATACAATAGATTTTTTTAAATAAAAGAGATCTCAATTCTATATATGATACAGCTAAATTCAAATAAAGAGCAAACATTGTTAAACTCAGAAATTGAATTCTAATCCTGATGCTGTCTTGTTTTATGAAATTTTATAGTGGTAAAACCATCTTATATCATATGAAACACATTTGGCTAATTTGTAACAATGATTAACTTAAACTCAAAGGATTAAACTTTAATCCAATTAGATTATATATGCAAAAAATGCTTTATCGAATACAAAACACATCAGTGTAAATGTGGAAAAACAGAATCTATGAATTTCTTTTTTTAAATTCATTTTTGAATGTGACATTGAAAACAGCATCTTTTCATTGTTTACTTGTGGTATCTATCTTTTGTTCATGTAATACGTCTGTGATAAAGACACATCACACTGACAATGCTCATTGGCGTAGGCTGAGGCCAGCATGAAAACACCAAGAAACCTTTCCAATATATTCTAAGCAGCATTAGAACTTGGGAGTTCAAATTTTGGGGAAAATAATATGGAGGGTTGGGGGGAGGGCACTGATGGTAAAGTGTGTCCTTCACAAATACGAGGACCTGAGTATGATCTTCAGAACCTACATAAAAGTTGGATATTCTAGCATGTGCTTGTAATCCTAGTGCTGGGGAGCCATATAAAAGAGGACTCTAGGGCCCAGAGGCTAGACAGCTCAGTCTACACAGTAAATTCAGTTGTAGGCCAGGACATTCAAAGATCCCATCTCAAAAATAAGCTGGAAGAATTACACCCAAGTTTAACCTGCACAAATGTACACCTAAACACGCATAAATACACATGTATAAAACCACATAAATATAATGTAAAAAAGAGAATAATATATTAATATGCTATAGAGATGGCTGAGCTATGCTAAAACCTACATCAAATATACAGTTTTCTCCCGATTAACTATGAACAGATTTATATCACATTTGTTCTATGAAACGATCATCTCCACGAGTGGGTCTTCATTTTTAAGTAAATTTGTTTTTTTTTTAATTTACCTAAATGTTAGGGGTCACTCCTTAGGCAAGGAGAGAATATACAAATCATCTCAGCAGGTCCACACTTTTTAATTTCTGTTGACAAAATATGTGAATAAGGAAAAGAGCAGCAAATCTGGAACAATACATGATGGAGCAGTGAGAAGTTTCCATTTGTCTTGAAGTCGTACTGTACCCATTATAGTAAAATTAAATCACCTTCTGTAGGAAAGTTACACTGCTTGTTAAAGGACAATTTCACAGATCCGGTCTTATACTAAAAAGAAGCACTAAGACGATGATTTTTTTAAAAATATAAATCAAACTATAATCTCAATAAGGTTATTTGACAAAAGACTGGTCCAAATGGCACTCTATTTATTTAGGAAAAGAGGAGATTATTTTGGGGGTGGCACAAACTGAGACAGGATAGAAGAAGAAAATAAAAATCTCTACATGAAAATCTAAGCAGTGAATTTTTGTTAAAGGCAGTGGGAGGGTGAAAGGTCATATAAGGAAATCATGCAGGGCAACATTTTGGGGAATTCTGGGTCTCTAATAACACAAAGAAATTATACTTTAATGGAATTTTAACTGGAAAGCATATTTTCTACCATTGTTCTCAAAAGAAAAAGAAAGACTCTTCTGCATTTATATTTCTGAGATTTTATGTACAAAGGAAGCATTAAGGTTAAGCTGTACACTGACTAATATTTTAAAACTTGTCAATAATAGCAAATTTATCCCAGGAACAGAAACTTATGTTTGCAAGTAGATACTTGTGTGTATAATTTTAATTGCCTCCACAACTAGGAATTTCAAGCATTAAACCTACATACACACTGATTTACCTTCTAAACATGTGGGATTGCTTTCTCCCCTGCTTACTTCATAAAGTAGTGGCTTGTGAATGATTATGAAAGAGCTGGCACAGGTTTGGCTGAAAAGATCCCATTTAATTGACCTTTCTGTCTTTTCCATGACCCCATAGGCTTAGCCTGACTGCTGATATTGCAAGTGAGTATGGGAAAGCATTTCTTGAGGGCTGTACAACAGACATGGTTCTACTGCCTCGGGTAATGTTTTGTATATCTGCACAGTAGGGCCATTAAGGGTTCTGAGAGCACAAGGGAAACAATCATAACGTTTGTTTTTAGATGACTGACTCAGGACATGTACACCAAGCTTTATATAGAAACTGTTTTTGTTTTATTAAGGGACTGTTTGCCTGTTAGTGATAACATCATTAAAAATAAATGAAAGGGGCCTGGTAAAATGCTTCCCCAAAGCAGAAACCTAATTAAAGGTGATGTGCCTGCTACGAGGCTTTTTTTTTTTTTTTTTTTTCAGGATGCAGAAATAGAACAAGGTTACTTCTTTCTCATTTTGGACGGCCCAAAGAAGCCTTCACAGTAAAACATCACTTCTGATCTAATTTTCTATTTCTGTGTACTTTAATAATCTGCTTTACAGTCTGCGCTTGCCCATGGAAACTGAACTACTTTTGTGCCTACAGATAACGTCTTCATGTCATACTACATAAGGAGCAAATCTGATGATTCAGTTCTAACTGAAGCTGCCTTGCCTTTGCAAACAGGTCGCATGGGCAATGGTAGGTAATCACAGTTGACTAATGTACTTATATACAAACCATTCTCTAGCTCTGAAAGACCACTTGTGCAAGGCTGAGTTAACAATCAAAACAATTTCTAAATCATATTTTCAAATTCTAGAAGAAAAAAAAAACATACGCTTTCGTTTTTTTGGGGTGGAGCCACTCTAATTTCGTGCACAGTGGAAAGCAGGAAACTGCATCCCCTTGATAACTCTACTTTATTGTGCCGTGACCTTGGCCAATTCACCGAGATTTACATCTGCCAGAAGGAAGTTTCTGAACCGTGCTTTGAGAATGTTGGATGAGGAGGGAGGAGGGGCTGTCACATGAGTCCAAGCCTTTTTAAAAATTAATATTACCTCAAAAGTAAGATAACGATGAAGAGAGAACCTAGGCAGTGTCACCAAACTTCATGGATTGCCATCCTGTTCTCTTCTCGTTACCTCTGCTCACTTCTAATTCTTTAATGAATCTTCTAGTAGAAAGTGAATCCTATTTTGAAGTGAATAAAACAGAACCCTTCAGAAAAGATTCCCTGACATAAAAAAGCAGCTCTGAGGAATATTATTCAAACTCCGATTTCTTCCATGGGTCTTTTAGTGAAATTATCAGTGAATTAAAAAAGTAGGCATTGGAAATCTCTGGAATCAATTCTTTACTTTTCAGGTAAAATGTGCCCACTAAGGGATTGTTCAAAATTTTTTTTCGAGTACAAGTTTATCTGTAACTTGTATTTGTTTAGTTTTTCTTCAAGTACAGGTTATGGATACTTGCTTAGTTTTCATTAGAGGTGTGCCACTACTGAATAGGATGTTCAAGGAAAGACATTTTAAATGACACAAAGAATATGAATAATCATGAAAGAAAATAGATTCACACATATACTATATATAAGTTGGTAAAATTTTCATAAAAGTTCACAAAAAAATAGGATAGCATTTTAGAAATGATATTGATCATGTATTTGTGATCTGGAGAAATGTGTCCCCATCTTTGAAACGCATACAGAAAATATACAGAGTACATTAAGTAATTAAAATAAAGAATCAAGATCAAATTTATAGTGTCTGTGATTTCCTTCATATTACTGAAGGAAGAGGAGAAACTGGCTGGGAAAATAATGGAATAATATTATCCTTGACATGATTAGCGTAAAGACTGAGCAACACAAAGGTATAGAATAGTCATTATCTTATTCTGATTTTATGACTTTTAAATTTCTGCTAGTAAACTATTAACAAATAAATGATCCTACTTCGTGAACATTCTACTAACTCATTCTTCTTTCAAAGTCTGGCATGAAGATCATCATCATACCTGAACACCTGGTCCACACTGAGCACCTCCTATGTCCAAAACAGTATTGCATCACTTGCCACACAAATTCCCACCACAGTTAGGAAAGAGGTCTTTCCTTTGTAATACTACATGAATTATACTGCATATTATACTACATCTGAGTAGGTAGATGTAAAGAGAAGTTAATTAGCTTGTGAATATAACTTAGTTATGAAGATAGCACAAGACATTTGGGGTCCTGAATACTGGATTTGAAATATCTCTATTTCAGAGCTCATGTCCTTAACTCTAGAGCAAAAATACAAATTACATACAGGTTGTAAAAAAGCTTTAGCTACACATATGTGTGTATCATACATACATATGTATATATATGTATATGTATATGTATATATGCACAAAAATTTATATCATAGTAGAAAAAAATATAAACTCTATTCAGACTTAAGTCTTAATTTACAACTTAAACCCAGTTAGTGGTCATCCCACCACCAAGATTTCTTCACATTGACGTCTTCCACTTCTATACAATTCTTCTTTCTTCAAGCAAGGTTCTTTCTCCTAGGAGTGATACTTTTGCATCTCTTGGTGTGGAGACACTGTAATCCAACCATGGTAGACATCTTATAGAAACAGTAATAAGGAGTAGCTTAGGAAGATGATGTCATTGATCAATTCTGCCAAGTGCCAACTGTACCCAACAGGCCTTTATCTCTCTTGGGAGGAATATTTTGCAATCCAAGTATAACTTTTAAATTGAAGCATACTTGAGGTATGAAGAAAAAGTTAATGTTGATTAGATCCACTTCAGAAGGGCAGGTGCATGTCTTTTCCCCTTTATAAGCTTCAATTAACATTTGGGGATTGTCACAATGTGCCTTCTGTACTTGTTCTGATTTAGTGTCTCCTAAATTTACTCACTCTGTGCTCTTTGCTATGTGTGTGCCTTAGTTTCCCTTATGGGAACTGCACTGGGGTTTTTAAATCACTCTCTTTGTTTCAGAGTCCATTTCTTCCCTGACTGTCCCCAGGGAGCTCAATCCTAACACTACCCATGATTCCTGCTCACTGCTTTGTTATAATCTCAATAGGCTCCTAGGATGCTGCTCTATGCTAGAAATTGTTGTCTTGACATAAAATAATTAATTTATGCATTCAGCTTATTGATTTGT
This sequence comes from Peromyscus maniculatus bairdii, assembly GCF_049852395.1. NCBI lineage: Eukaryota > Metazoa > Chordata > Mammalia > Rodentia > Cricetidae > Peromyscus > Peromyscus maniculatus. The sequence continues at coordinate 95,483,668 of NC_134860.1, forward strand.
TCAGTATAAGGATGAAATACAAGCCACAGGTAGTTAAAAATATTCCTTCATTTTTACCTCCCAATGCCAATTATCTTGAGACAATAGTATATAATAAGATGGAACCTGGTAAATGTACCTCAGCCTCCCTGTTGTGAAACAGTTCCCATTCATAACACATAATTACGAGTCTACCTTTCTCACTATATTTCAAATGATCAAAGATTTGGAAATCATTGTCAAAGGAATCTAGATACATGTTTCTTTCTTTCAGTATGTTTAATATAAAAATCAATGAACTCTAATTCTCTTGGTCATTGTAACACCTCAATGCATGGTTTATATTATATTTTATTACTTATTTTACAAATATATTACATGTTTTTATTTCCCAAATTACTTCATGTATTAAGGACCAGCTATTATATAAATGATGATGATGTTTAAGTGAGCGTGGTTTACACCTTAACTTTCAGAGTCCAACATGTTTAGGTATATGTACTCCAGCTTCCCTGGTGTGGAACAGGTTTGTATTTTCAGTTTCCTATCCAGAAATGCACATTTAGCATATAAAATCACCTGTGATATTTTAAACTCTAAAGTTTTTTTGCAAAAAACATCTCAATTTCTTTTAATAAGTACATAAATTTATGGCTACTATGTACAGAAAAGAGACAAGCATGGATATACATATAAGATTGTGTTCATCCACCTGAAAATCCTGCTGGATTCTTTGGATAATGATTGGCCAGTGGTGGCAGATTGTCCATGCAAAGCTAGATAAGCATCCTGTCAGGAATATTATAGAAACCATTCCCTGGAAATTGATAGGAGGTTAAATTAAGTAACCTTTACATTCCTTTTACCTATTGAGATTTTATGACTTTTTCTTTTAAAACTAACTGCTTTATAACACTGTCATATAAAAATGCAAAGGAGAGCACTAATTTTTAGGATTTAGGGAAATATAAAAGTTAAGAGCGTCTGTTTATGTCATTGTCAGCATTCTTCCCTGGGTGAGAAGGGGGTCCTCAAACAGGACAACTGCTGCTTTGCAGCTCTCAGAGCATAAAAACATAATGCACATTCTTGGGCTTCTCCTGTCTAAGTTTAAAAAAAATAACTTCTAATGTATAGCTACTTATTGTCTATATCACAGAAAAGAGTGATCCTATTTTCAGTTATATAAAATGGTACTTCCCATCTTCAAATAGGATGTTCTTAAGAAAAATAGATCAACTGGCTCAAAACATGTCTATTTTTACTTATTTTAATGCAGAGATTTCCGTCACTTAGTCAATTTGACAGTTGCTGTTATTTCTTCATCTAAACACCATCATGGCATTTTATTATAAATCAGTAGTATTGCTATTATTTCACAAATCAGATTAGCTTTCCTCATCCATTCTCTATCTTAGTACACTATTACTCAAAAGGACTAATGCAGACAGAACCCGGACAATTATTCTTAGTTCCTTTCATCTACAGCTTCTATTTTACTCTACATATTTTATGATAAGCAAATTAAAAGGACATATAAATAGAAAGCTGGTTTAAAAATGGATCTGCAGTGATGGAAAAATTAAGAACATTAAAATATTATAGCTTTTTTAAATATTTAAAAAAATAAACCTAAAATGTAGGCTTTATTCCTGTACTCTGGTGATAAACATGAGGAGCTCATATTGCCCATTGATGTTATTTTCCCTTAGGAAAAAAAATTAGGGCTTCACATAACAATAGCTTCAAAAATGTCAAGAAACATGTAAGGAAGCTGCTACTTCCTTCACTACCACAATTATTTTCACAACTTGAATAAAATCATAAATGTAATCAGTGACTTTTTATAAAGCCACATTAACCCTAAAATATGAGTACATTTTAATTTTCCAATTAGTTCAGTTGGGAAACGTAGACAAAATAAAAACACAGGATTCTAAAAAAATATCTGACAAATTGAAAATATGATACATGGCACTAAACACGTTCCAAAGAAGAGCAATATATCAGACCACTTGATAGCATGTTTGAGCTTGGAGGATGAGAAAAACACAAGGTAGTAAAGGATAGGATGCAGGTCAGAGGCATGGCTGGGGTCTTACTATATGCTGAGATTAGGTGACTTTTGTGAGATAATTATATGATTTGAAATCTTTTTATCACTCTGGTTGCCAAAGAGCAACTGTTGAAGTTAGTATGCCTGCCAGAGGGCTATTGGAAGATCATCAAACCCTTAAAATACAAGGGTTAGTATATATATATATAAACATATATACCCATACATATATACATATATATGTATGTCTCTGTGTGTGTCTGTTTGTATGTGTGTGTGTATATGCAAAAGAGAAATGGAAGGAAAATGGGAGAGAAGAAAAGAAGGAACAAGCTGTGGAGATCATGAGGAATAAGAGAAAGAGGTAGGAATTACAGGAATAAAAATGAACAGAAGATTACTAGGATTTTGTGTATAGAAATCCAGAAATACAGCCATTACATTTTCCTTCACTTGTGTTCATTAAGGTGAAATTGAGCCTGCCAGCAATCATTGAAAGTTGGGGTAGGGGCAACCATGATCAGAATATATTATATGAAAAAAATACTTTCAGTTAAAAAAAAAGAAAGCAAAAACCCTCTATATTCCTTCTACTGATACTGATCCGCTATGGCCTTGGCTTCTACTAATAGTCATTGGACTTCTGACTGGTTCCTGAAATTATAACTGAAGTTCATTTTCTGGCCCCAAATTGCCTAATTCAATGCTCAATATCCACATAGCACATGGCCTTGGATCCTACATTTCCAATCCTAATCGCCCTGTTTTGGGTATTGATGCAGGACCTAGTTCTTCCTGTTGAGGTATTCTCCTTTACATTCAGATACAAACTTCTCATTTCATCCTTTACCTGGCACTTCTGGCCTCCATCTAACACCCGTTTGATGGAATCTACCCTTGGCAGGCCCTCTCTTCTATATCCTCAGCACCAGCTAGGATGATTAGCAATCTATTCCTCAGAACTATTGATTCATTAACCTGGAACAGTAACACATCTTTCCATGGCTTATAAAATATATTGGCAAACACAATCATAAAAATACTAAAATGCAATGGAAAAGAAAGGAAAATCCTAATCTACATGTGTAGAGACAACAGAGAAAGTAACATAAACTAAAACTATCAAAGTGAAGAGTGACAACCACCATCTGTGGAACTTGTAAAAGGATGCTGAATTCAGCAGGGAACATAAATACTGGCTCTGGAGATCGATAAAATACAAAGACTGTATGAATTTTAATTTTCTTGGATTCAAGAAAACAACTAAATTCATTAAATGGGGTCAACTCCTTATTAAGAAAGTTAACTTCTGAATGTGAATGGATTAGTTTTTCTTTGGTAAAATAGGTCAGAACAAAATTCAGGACTGGACAGAGAGCTTATTGCAAAGCAAACACAAAAACTTGAGTTCAGACCCCAAATCCCACACTCACACAATAAAAATGGGTGTGGTGAGACATCTTTGTAATCTCAGCTCTGGTTAGGTGCAGACAGGCAGATCCCTGGGACCCGCTGATCAACCAGCTTAGAGGACATGGCATTTCCAGCCAAGAAAGAGAAGCTATCTCAAGGGGTGGGAGTAGACAGCATTTGAATAATGACACCCAAGTGTGCCCTCTGACTTCCACAAACATACAGAAGTATACAATTTCACATATAATATGCACAAACACGTACACAATGAAATTACAGGAATAACTGAGAATATAGTTTCAAATACACTCCAAATTGTCAAATTGTGATTCTGAATGGACTCATATAGTCCTTCTGATGCATATTTGGAAACCCACAGAAACATCATGCCTTGGAGGAGAAGATAGAAGGTTAAAACTTTAAAGGTTACAAATCTTTAAAAAGTTATGCACCTTTAAAAAATTTACAGCTAATTAGATGCTTTAGAAAAAACAGGGAGATAATGGTGGCTGGAAATGGCAAGGCATAAATTCAATCAATGCCCAAATAACTGATATTAGAAAGAAATATGCACAGAATTTAGAAGTATATACAGTAATTAGATCCATCTGTTACCAAATGCAGGTACTACAGGACCCTGATTCAAAGACTAAATTAGACTAATTTGTTATTACCAGTACGTATTTGCATTCAATTAATGTGCGAAAATCCTTGAAAAGTATGCTCTCTTAAGTGGGTTAAACATGTTCATTGTAATCTTGTTTATAGTAATAATTGGCTTAGCAAATCTTTTCTTTATATCTACTACAAAGGTAAACTTTATCAAGCCCAAGCTAAATTATCATAAATTCCATATTAGCAGAAACCAAATTAATTAGCTTTGATCATACCAAGAAAATTGCCTTTGCCATTTGCTTCATTTCATTTACTGTATATAACAACAACAACAACAACCCAAAACTCCAAGTGATAAAAGGAGCAGATAATACAGTGCTTAAAAAAGTATTAATTGAAACAAGGCAAATTTTCTGAATCTCTAATTTAGTGTTATATTTATTTGTTTGGGTTCAGTGTGTAATATGATGTTAAGTGTATTACTGTACCACGCTATTATGGAACAGATGTTAAATGCAATGTAAAAATGTCAGGGGTAAATGATTGATGATCCTCTTTGCCATTTCAAAGTAAACCATGATTATTTATATGCTCTGGACATTGCTTGAAAGCATCATATTAAATCTAAACAATTGATCCATTTTGAAGAGGTTTCGTATAATATATTATTTATATGTGTTGTATTCTTTTGTGAAAAATGTCCCAGCATGAGAAAGTATGAAGTCTTTCAAGTGCTCCACCTAGTCCATATGGTAGACTTGTTTCTGTGTAACCCTTACGTTTTCCCTCTCAGCCCATATGGCAAGTCCAGAGGCTGCCCAGGCCTCTCTGCCCTCCACAGGGGCCATATGGCAAGTTCAGTGAGTACTCATTTACCTTGTATTAATATTTTATCTGCCTGAGACAGAAAAAGAGATAACATTAAACCAAGCCAGCCTCTGCAAATGGTTCAGCCATATAATCAATACTAACTGCCAATGTAGTATGAGATATGGGCCCTGTTATTTCATTTATATTAGAAATATCAAAGCTAATTGAATAATTTATCAAATAATTTCATAAGCTCTTTTGATCATTTGATATATATTGACAGAATATTGTTTAATTATGGCAATCATCTAGATAATATTAACACATAATTGTGCAAGTTTTTACAATCAGAGCTGAGTTACACACATAGACTTTGCTATAGCCAAATTAATGACAAAGACTCTAATCTATATTAACAAAATATAATCTATAGTTACAGCATTCACAACTATAGGCTAAACCTGTTTATGTCTGTGCAATATAATTAAGGAAGATTCAGAACCTTATAGCTGGAATACATATTAGAATATGTAATGAATTAAAATACTGCCTTTCTACTGCCATTGCAAGTTCTCGGAAAGCTATCGAGTGAACAACCTTACAGAATAAGTTCTCAGGCCCCAAGTTTCTTACTTTGACAAGATTATGACTTTTATAATTTCATTTGTATTTCATCCATAAGAATCGGTTCCCTTTAACAGCTGACAGGGCATGATTATGTATTTCATAATCAAATGACAATGTCAAACACTTTATTATTTGACAACATGCATGCCACAAATCATACTTATACTTTACACAACAAAGATTGGTACACGATTATTTCATCCATCTCCTTCAATAAAAGCGAATTTCTAATCTTTTGAAAAAAAAAAAACCTGTTAGTGAACTGAGGTATATAAAATGGGGAAACATAAAATGTTGCCCACCCCACTTACAGTTATCTGCTTTTTAGGCTTTAGTGTTCCTGTTAGATCATGTATAGTAATCTAATGTGAATATTCAGAAGAATGAGTTCATGCTTTAAATACTGAGTCATTTCCTGAACACATCCACCATGTTTTCTTCCTGGACATGTCTTTTAAGCAGATAACCCTCATTCACAAAACAATTACAAATAGTTAGCATTTTTTTTTCTCATTCAGTTTCACACAATGTACATGCCTGATTATCATACCTTTCCTACATTTCCTCTCAATCTCCACATCTGTAATTATACTTCCTATGATATTTTTCCATAATACATTTGCCAGGGTCATGTAAATTCTAAGCTAATAGCTTATAGGTGATATTGAATAGATTCTAAACTCATTTGAAATTTTAAAATGATAATATTGAAATAAAAATGTTAATGTGCTTAGGTTTCTCACCTGTTAGTGCAAGTAAGTCATAATTAAAATATAAAGACAACATCAGGGTCTCTGACAGCATTTTTAGGCTTGTATATATAGAAACATATTTTAATGAAAATATAAAAATTTAATTTTATGCACTGAATATTTTCACGGAGTCAGCACTTTGCTATTTTGTGATAACATGTTAAAATTAATGGGATGTCTTAACTAAGTTCTTTCTGCATATATACATATAAACGAGGCAAAGCTCTGAAGCTGGCTTCATAAATAACATTTTCTGTGATTTTGTTGAAGTTTAGATGTGTGGATTTGTATTTGAAATCCTCAGAAGGTTACAAGGTGCAACCCTCCAACAATATCTGTGAGTCTTCAGGGAAAGAAATCCCATTATGTGGAGTTCATGGAAGGGGAGAAACACCACCACAAAGAAATACAAATTGCACATATTTCCCATTTAGCTAGTGTCACTAGAGTTCACTCTTTAGAATTCTAACTTGTTAGGACTTATTCTTGGAGGTCGAGTACCTTGTGAACCTTGACATCTCATTGATGACATCATATTCCATCCATCAATTCTTCCAGGAGCACAATTGCCATCTGCTCCACACACATTGTAATAATGTATTAGACAAATTCACAGGATAGCAATCTGTAGAATGATGCTGTTATCTTAATGTGTGTCCATTTTGAGGAAAGAACCATGCTTCTGTCACAAAACCAAGATTCTATCTCCTAATTTTATTTATTTACTTGGTTAGTTTGCTAACTAGTGACTTGTTGTTTGCTTGCTTGATTTGTTGTTGTTGTTGTTGTTATTGGTGAGAAGAGTCCAAGTCTATAGCCAAGATTGTTTTAGAATTCACAATGTGATCATGCCTGTCCTGAAAACTCACTGTGAGCTTACTTAGGCTGGTCTCGAACTCCTGGGAATGTACTGGTCTCTGCCTCCCAGCATGTTAGACTATGAAGTGGGAGGAATCACACCTGATTTGCCCCCTGATGATAAAATGGATGTTAGGTGGCTCTTCTAACTTCTTCAGTCTTACAGAAACCATGAACATATTGAGAAAATTATTTTTCTCCATTATAGGACAACAAATGAAACTCTTGTAAAGAGAAGCTCTACTCCATTCCAAAGGTTCTTCTTGACTCAGAATTTTCTAGCTCCAAATTAATTTTTCTTTTCCCACAAATGAACTGTATAGGAAGAAGGATTTGCAAGTACCATGCAGAAATATGCTCAATTATAAAGCACCAATGCCCAATAATAACTTTCTCTATGACTTGTTAAAATAACATAATTGAAGTAAATCTCAAACCCACATCAGACAAATCTCTGTTTCTTTTACTTTGCTTCCCTGAAGGCATTTAATTAGCAAAAACAGAGTCTAGCTGACACTGCATACCTGTAACTCTAATAGGTTCTCTGGACAAATCAAGGACAGTGTCCACAACCATAAACTCCTGTTTTAGAACCATGTTTAACTTAGCAGCTGTCAAAGGTATTATAACCTTAATGAAGGTTAGCATAAGTCTCTCTAACTTTAAAATATTATCCCTTCTAGAGACAAGGTTATTGTTTTACATTTCATAGAATTCATCCTGTGTTCCTTCTTTTGGCTTTTCATTTATTCCAGCTTACACTGTGATCAACATTGTACTAAAATAGAGTCAAGTACAACAGCCGCTCCCTGCCCATCAAAACGCACAGACGTCTGCCAAGCACTTGTAACAGCTGGTGTTACATTAATTAGTTTAAACTATTTATTTCATCCATCTCCAGAGCAGATTGAGCAAAAACATTAGAGATTATTCTAGCATCTGTAAGTGCCCTGAAAACATTAACCAAAGAAAATTAAAATATTCATCAGAATCATGTATAAATGATTTTATTTTTATTTTTATTTTCTGTATATAGATATAGATAGAAAAATTAGAGAGGTACAAAGATAGGTAAGTAGATGAATAGATAGATAGATAGATAGATAGATAGATAGATAGATAGATAGATAGATAGATGATAGATAGATAGATGACAAAGAGATAGGTAGATTGGTGATAGATGGAGTAAAGGAGTTGAATCTCTTATTATAAATAAAAATGAAAGTCCCATACACCTTAAAAGAGATGTTTCATTAACTGCCTGTGAAAACATAAGTTCTTAACTTACACTCATATTTTGCATCCACCAAGTTTCTATCTTTAAAAATTATCACTAGAAGCGGTAATAATTCCTGGCAACATGGGCCATTAAGCAATATATGACAGGGACTGGGTGACTCAGTGGATTAGTCACAGACTTTATGGCCTCGATTGGAATTCTGCCCTAACTATAGTGATCAAAACACTGTTATCAAATGGTTGTAAAAAATCTCAATTAAAATTACTCTGATGACCTCCACTAGCTTCTTAGCAAACTATATACCATAACGTAAATCTGCACATTATTGACAAAATTAACTCAACTGTTACTTGTTGGCTTAAGATATTTTATAAATTAACTATTTCACTCTCCCAGTAATAGCCACAAACAAGGGCTTAATTATGAATATTTATCCATTAAACACCTATTAGCCAGAATTGGCTCTTGGTAGTCTTTCAGGACTTCAAGACTATGTTATCCTTTGCTACACACTTTCTAAAAACCTAGCACATATTGATTAAATGAATATTAAAGTTAGTGTTTATAAAGAACAGAAATATTTAGAAACATCTGAAGATTAACTCTCTAGAGTCATAATATAGAAAGATCACATTTAATTTTTTTTACAGATTATCAAAGCAATACTATTTAAATTCCCACAAGTTATATGATCCTGAAAGCAATCTGTTTAAGCATACCCAAAGTAATACATTAATAGAATTTGACACGTGCCTTGGCCAACTCTAGACAAACCAAAAGGTCTACCTGAGAGATAGCAAACAAAGAGTTAGAAAATCATACACAGCTATTCACTGGAGAAAAGCAGTAAGACGTGAGTACATTCCAAGAAAACAATATTGTGTATCCTGGTGAACAAGGTAGAGCTGGATGTGTGTGAGCAGAGGCAGAAGTCTGAGCACACTACTCACTCTTCCTAAAGTTAAAAGTTCACTGTTTTATCTTTATTTCAAAGATAAATCTCTACAAATCCAAGTAATTTTACCCCTTGCCATATCATTTCCTTATAGTAGATACAAAGACAAATCAATGCCATATAATAAAATCCTACTTAGACTAAGATGAAAATATCTCAGAGTTTGAATTTTGAGAATAACTGAAGAAGATATATGAAGACTACCCTAATGACAATTGTATCTGTCTTCTATATCAGAGGTTCTAAACCTGTGGGGTGTGACCCTTTTGGGAGTTATATGAGTCTTTCACAGGGGTTGCTTAAGACCATCTGAAAACACAGATAGTTTACATTATGGTCCACAACAATGGCAAAATTACAGTTATCAAGTAGCAAGGAAAATAATTTTATGACTAGGGGTCACCACAGCATGAGGAACTGTATTAAATAGTTGCAGAATTAGGCAGGTTGAGAACCACTGTTCTACGTTATACTCTCCTCTGTCAAATCTAAGGAGATTGAGCTTGGTAACTGCCCTAGGCTAATACAAAATGTAATTATTCCCATGGGAGGGGGTGGATTGAATTGCATCTGCTCAGAAGTCTTCTGTGAGATGTCTGGGGCTCTGATTCAACTTCCAGTTTTTTAATAATCTCTCAATCCAAGTGAGTCCTAGGTTTTGTAAAAGAAAATACATTTTCAGATTTACAATGTTCTAGATCATCAAGAAGTGAGAGGTTGACAATGGTAATGTAATAAAATATTTTAAGAAAAATGTAGAAGAAAAAATATTGTTTTGAAAGTAGTAATAGGAAAACTATAGTCCACAGGTCCATCTAGCCTACCACCTTCTATTTACTCTCAGAAGGAATGAGGCTAGACGTTTTGTTTTGATTTAGCTTAGTGGGTTTTTGTTTTTGAAGGTTTTTAAAGTCATTATTATTATTATTATTTTAATTTGCGGGGGAGTTGAGACAGGGTCTCACTATGTATCCTTGGAACACATGGCTGGTTGGAACTCATTATGTGGACCAGACTACCTCAAACTTACAGAAATCTGCCTGCTTCTGTTTCCTGAATATAGGCATAAAAGACATCTGCCAACATTTGCTGTCAATGCTTGCCTTTTAAATGATGGGAAGATGAGGAGGAGCCAGGCTGGGGATGTAGTGAAGTTGATAGAGTGCTTGCACAATATGTGCATTAATCTGGGTTGAATTCTTAGCAATACAAACTCAAGGTCTGGTGGTACCTGCCTGCTACCAGATTGCTTGTAAGATACAAGAAGGAAGATCGTAAGTTCAAAGCCTTCCTAGGTAACATAGTAAGTTCACAGCCATCCTGGGTTATGTGAGACCATGCCTATGAAGGTGAGGGTTAAAAATAGAGTGGCATAATGAAAACTGTTTACAATTCAAACTTCAACATCTATATGGTGTTACTGGAACACAACCATAGCCATTTTTTATCTGTGCCTGATTTCTCCCCACCACAGCAGATCTTAGAAGTTGTAGCAGGCCTCCTATAATTCATAAAACCTACGATATTCACTGTGTCATGCTTTACAAGAGAAATTGGTAGACTCTATTTGATACAATAGGGGCAGTAGCATCATTTAATTATAATGTTTTTTTTTAAACAGTCTACCTCTGATTTTCCAGGAATCTTAACTCTTAACAAGTTGGTAGTGTATCACTAATAGGTTGATAGTATTATTTTCAATGATCTCTAACTTATATTCAGAATGTTGCTCTTGAGATAATATGGTATTTCACTTGTATATAAACAGCTCACAAGGAATTTTTTAATAGTATGCAGTATGCATCAGGTGATTAAGACAAAACACATCCAGGAATCCAACATTCTTATTTTCAACCACTGTTCCTATAATTTCAAAAACTAGCAAGCATCTCTGCTAATATTTTAACATTTCTTTGCAACTTTATTGCATTATATTGTGCATGTGTATGCATGTGCGTGCTTGTGTGCACATGCCATTAAACAAGAGGGAAAGCAAAAGGAAGAACTGAAGGAAACAGTTCCACCATGTGAAGCTCAGGAGTTGAAATTAGGTCCTTGGGCTTGGAAGCAGGTGCCTTTGCAGCTGAGCTGGCTTTAATATTTTATTGAAAGAATTGTCAAAAATAGCAAAATTACAAGATGGATTTCAATGTTTTCTTGAAAGAAAAACCAGTTACATTGAAAATCAATAGAATAAATATTCCTGAGTACTGAGTAACACATAATATTAAGACTTCAGATAATTTATAACTCAAGTGTGTGTTCTACAGTTCAAATATGTAGAAAATAGCATCAATATACAGTTATCTATCTATCTATCTATCTATCTATCTATCTATCTATCTATCTATCTATCTATCTATCTATCATCTATTGATGGTATAACCATCAAGGATATGGTCAGAGAAACTTTTTAGACCATTTTATCAATGTACAACTTCAGTGAATATCCCCATACAAAATTCTGTTGTATAAGTCAGCCAGCCAGCATGGCTTATTGATTCAATCAAGAAATACTATAATATAAGATATATGAAGCTTTCTTTTGTGCTATCTCTAAAATGATTCTTAAATACAGTGGAGCAAGTATATGAACAAACAAAAAGTTGCTCACTATTATTATTATTATTATTATTAAGCATTCTGTACTAGGCATAATTGTATTGCTGTTCTTTCATATACTGTCAGGGTATAGGTCTATTTATACAGCTCACCATAAATACATGAGTGACCTTGTGCTGTGATGCAATGAAGACTAATACATTATTAGGTAACAGGATTATTTCAACTGCATTGTAATATTATGAGACCACAGTTGTATATGTAGCCCATTCTTGATGTAAATGTCATGTTTTGACATGTGACTTTATGGGTTATAGCTGTGTGTTATTCTTTACCAACACAGAATACACTTATGTGCTGTCATTAACTTCTGAAAAGAGTTGATTTACTAAAAAACAAAATTTATATTGTTAGCATATTGCAAACAGCTCTTCTGATGTGTCTACATAAAGATAGGAAATCAGTAATACACTGAAATAAGGCGACTCCAATGCTATTGAAATAAAAGACAGCTTAAAGCAGAAAGGTGCTAAATATGGGAAACTAGGATTTCTCATTGATTTTATAAATTTTACTCTCTGCATCTTGGAAAATCTTTGTATCTGTTCTTAACCAGGACTCCCTTATCATTAGAATAGATATAAAATGGAAGGATGTTCACAATATAATTCTAAGGTTTAAATATGATTATACCCTGTTATTGTAACCATTTCAAGATCTTATGAGAACAAACGACCCAATACAGGGAGTTTTGTAAAAATGTTCATTGTATCTATTTCTCATTAATAAAGGGAAGATATGAGATACAATAAGGCTCAGACCCCAAACTAAACAACAATTTAGAGAGCAGAAAGTAAAGAGGGTTTCTAAAGAAGAGTTAAATGTAATATGCCTAAGTTTGAAAAGATAAGTAAATACATTTCCAGAGATCCATTTAGATCACACGAGAAATATTGGTTGCATTAAAACAAGAGGTTTAAATATAGGTTATAAATACATGCATAAAATAAAATTTATCTTAAGTATGTAAAATAAGAAAATAGACTCTGGTATGTTTCGTTCCATGAAAGAGAGTGAAATACATATTGACATCAGGCCAACAATGGAAGAATTTTGATTTTGATGTCTGAAAGAAGAAAGCATGGAGATTTTTCCTTGCAGTTGGAGAAAGAATGAGAGAAGATCCAAAGTCAACATTAACATAGTGCTGTATCCAACAATATCATAGTTAACTGGAAAAATTGAGAGCTACACATACATGCAAAAATATGGCTTAAAGAGATATAGGTAATAATATATTGCATATATGTAAAGCAAATATACAGAGAAACTCTGCCACTTTCAATACCTATGCTTGGGACATGCCAGTTAGTCTTCGGAATGAATGTCAGCATGCCTAGCAGCACAGTCCCCAGAGATAAATGGCTAAGACTCCTTCCCACACCTGAGTACCATCTGCCTCCCACTTGTGCATGGTATGATTATCTTTAAAACAGAGGTATCTGTTCAAAGGGTGCCCTGAAGGATGCAGTAAAGGCTAAATTACTGAAAATTGAGTATTTAGCATAGAATGTTGCATGTAGTCTGTGCTACAGTGTGTTATCATTTATGTATCTTTTGAAAGCAAATAGAAAGTGAGGGCCAT